>NC_085014.1:6876013-6896013 GCF_963854185.1 Sardina pilchardus
CGTTTCATGCTAGTTAAACGAAACAAAACCATATGAATACCATATTAACTGCCCTCCTGTATTAACCTCATAGCTGAAAAGGATACGACCAAATCAATGTACTGTATAAGCCACGGCTAATAGCTGGGAAATTACGGTAAACATCATAGTTTATTCAGGGGAAACTGACTGAGTATGAAGCACTTATACAGTAATCCCCTGAGTTTACAAACAAAATTAATCAAACAAAGCCTGTAACCCAGCACAACTATTTTGGACACTTCACACACCAGCCATGTAGGCTAAATGGCAACCAAGCAATGGGTTTACAGCCCGCTCGCTGTACATGTAGCTGGGTGTGATGGTGTCGGTGGCAGGTGCTCTTGAACGCCCAATGACGTTAGTGTGAGTGGGAATATGAATACCCAACATGAATACAGAGACGAGAGAGACAACTGGACACACACACACACACACACACACACACACCTGGTCAGTCTTGGCTTTTCTGATGCTCGCCATTGCTGCCACAAACACGCCTGGTGACTTCTCTCTGTCTCTGTCTCTGCATTGTACCTGAGCAGAGGAGAATTGATGCCCGCTGCACACACACACACGCACACATACACACACACACATACACACGCACGTGTGTGTGAAGGGAGGAAGCTATGGGACCAATTTAAGAGGATTTACATGGAGCCCACAGCCTTTAATGAAACCACTTTATTACTAATGAACTTGCTCACTGAGCTTCTGGGATTGTGTGTGTGCGTGTGTGTGTGTGTGTACGTGTGTGTGTGTGTGTGTGTGTGTGTGTGTGTGTGACTCCTGGCTCAGAAATAAATACCAAAACGAGAAAAGAAGGTGTCTGATGTCTTTAGCACATACCCGGTGAGAGATACCCACTGATTGCACACTCAGTACGCCAATGCTGTAAGCCCCACTCCTCACACTCTCTCTCTCTCTCTCTGTCTCTCTCTCTCTTTCTCTCTCCATCCCTCCATCCATCTCTCTCTCTCTCTCTGTACCTAGTCCTCCTCTGGCTCCCCTCAGCCAAGCCACAGGCACCTGGTTGAAATTAAATTAAAGATTTGGGGCACAAGAGACCCCCCCCCACACACACACACACACACCACCCGGCCCCCACCCCTCACCACCTCAACACTGCTGCACCCGAGGGCTGTTTGTGCTTGTCACTTGTGTGTTCGAGTGTGTGTGTGTGTGTGTGTGTGTGTGTGTGTGTGTGTGTGTGTGTGTGTGTGTGTCTACTATCCTGATCTTTCCCTCTCTGGAGTGCTGGAGAAGGAGAATGTCATGTGATTGTGCAGCAGGAGGATGGCATTCCTGAAACGCTCCGCTTCTTCCAAGCGTGCCGGCGACAGCTCTTCAGCGGGAAGCGGCCATCGGAGACACACCTGACGACAGGTGCGGGTACACCTACGTCAGCCATGTCATCTCCACGGTAACGCCACATGCGCTGGAGTGTGTAGCACCTGTTTATGGGCTGGTGCCTCTTCTGCTATGATTAGAACTCCATCCCTGATCCCGTCAGTGAAATACTAATGAACACTGATGAATACACAGAGAAACCAGTGACCAACACACACACACACACACACACACACACACACACACACACACACACACACACACACACACACACACACTAATGAACACTGATAAATACACAGAGAAACCAGTGACCAAGATGCTCTGAATGCGTCTGAAATCACCAATTATGACATGCTGATACATGGATCTCAGATACAAGCTAAAATAGCACACTACACACACACACACACACACAAAAAAAAAACCTGCACAGCCATCTTGTGACTTCCTAATAGGCCAGACAGGCTGGCAAACAGCACAAGCGGACTGAGGTGTGTGTGGCAGGCGGTGTTAAGGCACGGTGCCCTGATGAACTCCCTGCAGGATCAGCGAGCAGCGGGCGCGGAGACAGCGCCAGAGTGCCAACGCATCCTCTCGTCAGCTGGAGCGGCGCGGAGACAGCGCCCGCCTGACAACACACACCTTGGAAGTTGAAAAATCAATCTGGCAAGAGGACCAAATGTGAAGCCCTCTTTAATTTGGAAGTCTGTCACACACTGCAGTTCTAATTTCAGAATGCTACCCTTCTCAGCTGACTCACACACACACACACACACACACACACACACACACACACACATACACATGCACGCACACACACCATGCCTCTTATTCTAACACATACTTTGAATCATTTGCTGCAATCAAAGTGCCTTGTTAGCCTTATGAAAGACCAGACTTCCATTCACCGCTATGGAATCATGTTCATTGCTCATTCTTCATTGCTCATTCTTCATGCTCTCTCTCTCTCTCTCTCTCTCTCTCTCTCTCTCTCTCTCTCTCTCTATTGCTTGCTTTTTCTCTGCAGTACATCCCCCCCCCCCCCCAGTACAGTACGCACACACACAGGAAATTGCATTTGAATGACAATAGGCTATTTAAAAGTATTTGGGGGTAGTCAAAAGTACCTCTTCTCTGATATGAGAGACATTGAGGGTTATTTGTGTGTGTGTGTGTGTGTGTGTGTGTGTGTGTGTGTGTGTGTGTGTGTGTGTGTGTGTGTGTGTGTGTGTGTGTGTGTGTTTATTTATTTATTCCAACAGCTGCCGTTATTGTTTCCCTCTTGAATGAAAGTCAGGTGCAGAAATGTCAGAATTGGAAATCCCTGCCTTACAGCAAATGAAATATAGATTGCAGAGAGAGAGAGCTATTTTGCCTGAGCTCTCAACCTTAGCGTTGTGTTTTTATTTTTATTTTATTATTTTTTTGCGTATGGAGTGCGGCTGATCAATAAGGCAGGCCGGTGGTGAGGCAGGAGCCTGGACAAGTGTGTGAGAATGTAGCACTTAGTTCAGAAAGAGCAGGCTGGTCAATAATGAATGACCAGGACGCAAACACAAGCCGTCCCCACCACTCAAGGCCCTTTCAGTGTCATGTAAACACCCGCCGGGACAAACCAAAGGTCAGTGTTGTTGTTTTTTGTTTGTTTTTTTTGTTATTTGCCTTTTTTTTTGCTGTTGTAACTACATTTTGCAACAAACTTCACTTATGTAAGGTAAGTTGAGTTTGTGTGTGTGTGTGTGCGTGTGTGTGTGTGTGTGTGTGTGTGTGTGTGTGTGTGTGTGTGTGTGTGTCTGAGTTTGTACATACAATGTTCTTACTATTTTTTTTATGACAAATCCAAATCAAGGTAAGCATCAGTGGCCCACACCACATCCAGTCTCTCTCCAGCCCCCCCTCTCATTTCTCCCCATCTCTCTTTCTCTCCTTCTCATTTCTCCCTCTCTCCATCCCTCTCTCCCTCATTTCCTGACTCCTCTCCACTCCCCTGCCAATAAAGGCAGAAAAAGCCCCAAAAGAAATGTTTTAAACAACATTCAAGTTTGTTTAGAAAGGATCTCTCTCTCTCTCTCTCTCTCTCTCTCTCTCTCTCTCTCTCTCTCTCTCTCTCTCTCTCTCCTCTCTCTCGTCTGTTATCTATATCGAATCCCAAGGGGACAATCACAGATGATGAAAACAAATCAAAAGTTCTAATTAAAAACATTGGCCAACAGTCAGTACTCTGAATCAGTGCTAAATTCACATGATGCAAAACTCCGCAGATCTCTAAGTTTTGAGTCGGCGACAGGTTCAAAGTGAGATGGAGCTGAACGCTGTGTGGTGAGGTCCCACCTGTTCAGACGCTGCTGTTGCCGTTGGAAAGCGACACGGCGGTTTTCCGTTCAAACTTTTGGCTGAGACGAGTGCACCAGATGGTAGAAAACAATACCGTTGATGTCTAACCAACGGCTGGCGCGCTGGTGAAATGCACTATTTGGACACGCTCACGCTCACAACACAAAGCGTGTGCTGTTTGTCCACTCTTGGATGGCGCACCGTGAATCTCTGCTTGATTGGACGCGGAGATCTCATCAGGCGGTGTGTGTTGTGAGCTATATTTAGGCTTCATCTAAACGCTACATCTGAGAGGCTACACGCAGCATCTCATCTCAGCCGCTCTAATGGTGCTCAGGAGGCTAAATCTGTCTTCTCTTCATTACCGCGGGCAACTACAGTACATTCAGCAGCACTGCCATTCTAATCCTATACTGTACAGTAGGCCTATTCATAACCTCTCATGGTCAAAGTCATTATGTCTCTGAAAGGGGGATTTGAGAGTATTGATATCAGAATTAAAGTCATTAGTAGTGTATGTCCTTATTAGAGGGGTTGGTCGGTACCATCTGAGGGGAATAAGTCTCTCAGTGATTTTTGGCAAGGTATACCACCCTAAAATAAGGTATAGCATTGCATTGGTGGTAGCTTTTTGTTTGCGGACATATATATGAATTCTTTTTTATTCACCTTTCAGCGGTAAGATATTCCTCCACAGTCTAGCAGGTTGGCACAGCTCAGGGTCTGATTCAGTGCGCTGGAATAAGCAACACTATCTTGTGAGCTTGTTTAGATCGAGCAGCTGGTGGCCCTTTATGGCTCTCCCTTGATGCACATCGTTGTACTGTAAATAAAACTCCATTCTCTGTCTTCATTTATCTGTGCTACTAAAATGGCCATCACAGCCTAGCAGGTGGTCCTACCAAGGAGGCCCTTGTCTCTATCTTCCACTAATGCATTGCTTCCAACCAATAGCCAGGTGTACACTTCTCTTTAATACTGTAAACTCAGGTGACATGAACCTGTTTGCATGCAGCTTTCAGTGTTTTTGATGACACCTCCTTTCCTCTCTGCTCCTGGTGTTCTAGAGTGTTCTCTGCCCCTGATGTTCTAGTGTGTTCTCTGTCCCTGGTGTTCTAGAGTGTTCTCTGTCCCTGGTGTTCTAGAGTGTTCTCTGCTCCTGGTGTTCTCGTGTGTGGTCTCTGGTGTTCTAAAGTGTTCTCTGCTCCTGGTGTTCTCGTGTGTGTTCTCTGCTCCTGGTATGTGTGTGAGAGTTTCCATGGTATGGAAGCTCTGTATGTTATTTGTCCCAATCATACAGTCCCCTTTAGCACTGTAGCCCCCCCTGTAGTCTTGCTCCTCGCGTATCGTAGCGCTCCCTCCTGTAGCCTTGCTTTTCGTGTATCGTAACACTCCCCCCTTGTAGTCTTGCTCCTCCCGTATCATAACACTCCCTGTAGTCTCGCTCCTCGTGTATCGTAGCACTCCCCTCTGTAGCTTCGCTCCTCCCGTATCGTAGCGCTCCCTGTAGTCTTGCTCCTCCCGTATCGTAGCGCTCCCTGTAGTCTCGCTCCTCCCGTATCGTAGCGCTCCCTGTAGTCTTGCTCCTCCCGTATCGTAGCGCTCCCTGTAGTCTCGCTCCTCCTGGGTGTCTCTCTCGCGGGCCTCGTTCGGCGGAGAGCGATCAGCTGCTTCTCGTGTATCAGTGATGACCCTCATGCATTTTTCAAGTGGCCACAATTGATGCTCCAGCGGCCCACAGCAGGCCTGCAGCAGCTAGTGAAGAGGGTGTCTTATGAGATAAAAGCCTCTTTGTGTCGCGCCATGAATGTTTGATGCTGGTGTGTGTCGCTACACTCGCCCGCTGCCGCCCTGCCACAGTTAAATATAGTTCAGGTTTCCTTGCACTGCAGGCACACCATTGTCTCCGCGCTGTTTTTTGGAGCGTGTTTACAAGATCATGTACTTGAATGGGAAGCATGAAGACAGTGTGTCATGGTCTCTCTCTCTCTCGCTCTCTCTTTCACTCAGTCTCTCTCTCTCTCTGTGTGTGTGTGTGTGTGTGTGTGTGTGTGTGTGTGTGTGTGTATTTCTGCTGTTTGAAGTTTGCTCGCTGGTCGTTGTGTCACAGCTCACGCCCTCCTGTGATGTGTGTATTCCTACTGAAGTGTGAAATAGTACTCAAATTAAGTGTGTGACTCAAACGATCCACAAAGGACAATTTCAATCACCAGATTAGAAGAAGAAAGACCCATCTCGTATCCTCTGGGGGCAAATCAGTTTAAATCGGATGGCTTTCTCTTAAGCTGCCACTGTTCCTCTATATCCATAAAAATGTCAACACGAAAAAAGAGAGAGTGACAGAGAGAAAGAGAGAAAGAGGGAGGGAGAGAGAGAGGGGGAGATATTTCCATTTGTTCTGTGTACGTCTTTGTTCTCTAGATCTGTATTATTGCTTTTGCTGGTTCAATATAATTTTCCTGCCACAGTGTTTCAGTATAACTTAATCACTACCGTATGTCAGCGTGAGGACCTGATGAAGAGTGTGTGTGTGTGTGTGTGTGTGTGTGTGTGTGTGTGTGTGAGAGAGAGAGAATGTGTGTGAGTGATGTACATTTCTAGGTTGTTATTGAAATGCTGGAGTGTTTTTCTCTTTGCTTGTTTGTCGCGGTAGTGTGGAATATTGCTGCACTGTCATATAGCCATTTCTGGATTAACTGGCCGTCTCAGAAGACCTGCCAGTCGGCATGGCGACAGGAAATTGTCTGCGCTGCTTCTCCTGTTGCCGGCTCTTCCTGGGAGCCTGGGACGTACCACTTCTTTTCAAAAAGGGGGGTAGAGTGGCCCTGCCATCACTGTGACCTGCTTTTGTGTCACAGCACTGATCTCTCTCAGTCGAAGCACTTCCAAGTCATCTTATGAAAATACATTAGTAGTAATTAAAAAGGTATGTTGTGTGTGCGGATAGGGGGATACTCAGGTAAATGCTGTCCACTGATGAGATCGCACAGGTGTGTTGACTCAACACACCTGTGCGATCTCATCAGTGTACCGCCTTTACCTGAGTACACCTCAACACTGTTGAGGTGTACTCAGGTAAAGGCGGTACACTGATGAGATCGCACAGGTGTGTTAAGGTGTACTCAGGTAAAGGCGGTACACTGATGAGATCGCACAGGTGTGTTGAGGTGTGCTCAGGTAAAGGCGGTACTCTGACGAGATCACACAGGTGTGTTGAGGTGTGCTCAGGTAAAGGCGGTACTCTGATGAGATCACACAGGTGTGTTGAGGTGTACTCAGGTAAAGGTGGTACAATGAGATCACACAGGTGTGTTAAGGTGTACTCAGGTAAAGGCGGTAGTCTGATGAGATCACACGATGTGTTGAGGTGTACTCAGGTAAAGGCGGTACTCTGATGAGATCACACAGGTGTGTTGAGGTGTACTCAGGTAAAGGCGGTACTCTGATGAGATCACACAGGTGTGTTGAGGTGTGCTCAGGTAAAAGTGGTACTCTGATGACATCACACAGGTGTGTTAAGGTGTGCTCAGGTAAAAGCGGAGAGAGTGTACAGCAGTTCTGCCGTTACATTTCCACAATGGTGATTCTGTTGGCCTTCTGAAGCTGAAGATACTGTTAGTTATTATGTCACTATAAGTGTAAAAAGACCAAACGTGTTCAAGTGGTCCAAGTGGGCTGAGGTTGACGATATGTGTTGACTGCATGTGTGTCCATACTTCCTCATGTGCCATGTTAACTATCCACACTAGCGAGCCATGTGACCCCACAGCCACGGTTGCAATAACTACACAACCTCCTTGAGGCACGAATACACTTGCATTTGGAATGAATTCTTGAAATCTTGAAACAAATCAGTTTACCTGAAATTCAGTGCGGTACACACACGGTGTTCAAATAAAGCCAGCGCATGTCAACCCACTGCTGTCTAGCTGAATAACTCATGATGCAGAATATATCATTTACACTGAGATGTGGGGCGTGCTGTTAAGCCTGTGGATGGGTGCGGTTTGATGTGATTTCTGATTGGCTGGTCCAGGAGGATGTGATTTCTGATTGGCCGGTCCAGGAGGATGTGATTTGTGATTGGCTGGTTCGGGAGGATGTGATTTCTGATTGGCTGGTACGGGAGGATGTGGTTTCTGATTGGCTGGTCCAGGAGGATGTGATTTCTGATTGGCTAGTATGGGAGGATGTGATTTGTGATTGGCTGCTGGTGATGAGGGGGTTCTGCTCTGCTCTGATCTGCGGTGCTTCAGGAGACGGCACATGTCCCAGGAGCTGCCTGCATTCCCTCCAATATGCCACAGCCAACTGGGATTACTTTTGTTTACAGGCGTGTGTGTGTGTGTGTGTGTGTGTGTGTGTGTGTTTCTCTCTTTCTATCTATGTGTGTGTGTTTGTGTGTGTGTGTGCATGTGTGCATGCATTCATCTGTCTGTGTGTCTCTTTTGTGTGTGTGTGTGTGTGTGTGTGTGTGTGTGTGTGTGTGTGTGTGTGTGTCTGTGTGTGTGTTTGCCCCCAGTGTGAGTGATGGGGATTGGGTTATGTGTGTGTGTGTGTGTGAGTGTGTGTGTGTGTGTGTGGGGGGGGGGGGGGGGGTAGTTATTGGAGAGATAAGTCATAGTTAATTTAGAGGCAGCTGTCCTCTCTCCCACTCCCACTATACCCACCCCCCCCCTCCCCCGGTTCCCTCACCCCATCACTTAGAGCCACATGAATCAGCTGCTGATATAGACTAGAGAGAGAAGGGAGTGTGTGTTTGCGTGTGTGTGTGTGTGTGTGTGTGCGTGTGCGCTTGTGTGTGTGTGTGTGTGTGTGTGTGTGTGTGTGGGTTTGTTTGTTTGTTTATGTATGGTGTGTGTGCATGGTGAGTGTCTATATCTTTGTGTGTGTGTGTGTGTGTGTTTGTGACACTGACAAATTGCTGCAGGGCCTTGAGAAGCACAGTCCCATTTGCCTGTGAGGGATGCTTACCTCTCCTCTGCTTCCTCATACACACAGACACACACACACACACACACACACACACTCCCTTTCTTACACACACACACACACACACACACACACACACACACACACACACACAGGCTCGCTGTTCGCTTTTGTTTGTGGTTGATCTTGTTATCTACACCTTTATGACTGGCACAGTTACCGTAAGCAAATGTCCATTTTCACCCGACGGGCAATGGCTGAATGTAATTGGATGTTAATCATTAATCATGCACCCCGCACAGCAAGCCTTAGCTCTCTGAGCCAAGACATCAGACATGGCACAGCCCTGCGCTAACATTACAAACAAGATGGCGGGAGGCTATACTGTCATGATTTCTGTTTTTGGAGCAAAATCGGCCGCGTTATTATGGGCGCAGTTTCAGCACTTGCTGGCAATTATTGATGACTCTTCCCCAGTATGTTGAATACCACCAATCACAGGGCAGCAATGAGCCTGGGGGTCAGGCGGTCATCTGTCCAGGCAGTGTGCAGCCTGCCGGCGCCTTCCTCTGCCTTCCTCCGCCTTCCTCCGCCTTCCCTCGCCGCCGCGTGATTACTGCCCCATCACTGCGGAGGACAGGGTAGAAGAGATCACAATTAGAGATAAAGCGGAATCATCTGGAATCAAATTACCGGTCAAGATGGCAGAGTGGAACGGCAGCGACAACGAGCAATATCTTCTGCCAATTTTCTTTGGCGCGACTCATTCAATTTATAGCTGTATTACAATAATCTCTCATGTGAAGGATGATATTATTGTCTCCCCCTCCACCAGGGATAAAATGATTATTGTCATGTGGAATATGTGATGTGATCCCTCCACTTAAAGCGCATTAAACCACAGCAGCTGCTCGCTGGTCTTAATGGAGGTTGTTAGCCCCGGCCACATCTCCATTTTAGAGTTATGGCCGAGGGGAGGCCAGATTAATGCCTCGCCCAAGATGGCTGAGAGGAGGCCAGATTAATGCCTCGCCCAAGATGGCTGCCCCGCCACTGGAGTGCATGCTGCCTGACTCTGGCCCACTTCTGTGGAAGAGTCTGGAGTCCACTTTCAGACTACAGTACAGTACAGCTGTTCAGTGCGTGGGATTGTGGGTAAAGAGATTGCGTTGAGCTAATTGGGTCGTGTGTCTGACAGGCTTGAGGGGTCAGATGACACTATAGCTTACAGAACCTTCCAAAACATTTCAGATGCACTGGGAACACAAACGCTTTTTAAAGACAGAGCAAGGTGACCATACTGGAGGACAGTAGATACCTACGGACCACGACTGCTGTTGCTGCTGCTACTAGAGGAGTTATACCACGACTGCAGACTTATCTACAGTACGTACAGTAGCACCATTCATTCAAATATACTTATAAATACAGCTACACTAATACATGCTATTTTATGTGAAAAAATGCAACTGCAGATGACACAAAACCTCTTCCTCTGTTTCTCTCTCTCAGCTTCCCTTCCTCTCTCTCTCTCCTCTGTCTCTCTACCTCCTCTC
The DNA here is from genome assembly GCF_963854185.1 of Sardina pilchardus. NCBI lineage: Eukaryota > Metazoa > Chordata > Actinopteri > Clupeiformes > Clupeidae > Sardina > Sardina pilchardus. Next base: position 6,886,210 of record NC_085014.1, read on the forward strand.
TCTCTCTCCTCTCTCTCTCCCTCCTCTCTCCCTCTCTCCTCTCTCTCCTCTCTCTCCTCTCTCTCTCTCCTCTCTCTCTCTCCCTCTCCCTCTCTCCTCTCTCTCTCCCTCCTCCCTCTCTCCTCTCTCTCTCTCTCTCCTCTCTCTCTCTCTCCCTCCTCTCTCTCTCTCTCCTCTCTCTCTCTCTCTCTCTCTCTCTCTCTCTCTGTCTCCCTGGACACCTCAGCAGCAGGAGTGTGAGGTGAGAGTGTGTGAGTAGCGGTGGTCTCTGAGGAGTGTGTCATGAGTGGCCCGTCCAGCCGAGCCACACACACACACACACACACACACACACACTTCCTGCCTCCTCGGCCTCCAGCCGCCACTAACGAATGCAATTACGAGCAGGCTTCAGGAGAGGTGACTTCCTGACCGCTGGTCAGAGCCTCTCGCCCTGGACCCCTGCTCTCATTATCTCGTCGGTCAGAAGCATCGCGTAATGAACGGCTCGGTCAGGGAACGGAATAGGAAGAAAAGAAGAAAAGAAAAAAACACTCCTCTGTCAATGTCAGCAGGAGAGAGTTTGAGGGTGGAATGAAGGTTTGTTTGGCACGGTGGAGTTTTGCATCTAGCAATAAGCGCTTTGAGATCAATGTCGGGTTTTTGTGTCATTTGTGTTTTTGCTTCTTTGAGATGGATCTCATCTCCAGACTGGAGAGTTTTCTTTTAATGGCCACGTTAAACACGTCTCTAAATGGGCACGTTAAACACGTCTCGGCACATCTCCTGTGTCCTTCACCGTCTCCCTGGAGCGTTACGGGAGGCGTGCGTGCAAATGAGAACACAAGTGCTTCAGAGAGGCACCGAGAAGTCAGCATTATTATCCCAATTATACTCTCTCCACATGCAAACACACACACTATACACACACACACACACACACACACACACACACACACACACACACACTATACACACACACTATACACACTATACACACTATACACACACACACACACACACACACACACACACACACACACACACACACACTACACACTACACACACACACACACACACACACACACACACACACACACACACACGCATCTCCCGCACTAATGGCCTGCGGCCAGGCTGTAGGAGGATGGTTTCTCCGTGCTGCTTGACCCCTCAGGGCAGTACCTGATGGTCTGCTGTTCTGCTTCTCCCGTAACAGTGCCGGCGCGCTATTGGCCCCCGAGGACACGTGCGGCTCCGTCTCCATTCGGGCCCATTTAATTCAAAGTCAACTGCTGGCCGTGTAGCTGTGTGTGTGTGTGTGTGTGTGTGTGTAGCTCTGTTTGTGTCTCGCTGCTGCTCCGCCGCTTTTCTTTACTTTTGTTGTTGTTTGTGTTGTTTTATGTTGCGCCAGACTTTTAATGAGCTTCCCTCTCCGTCTCACGCACCCTCGGCTGGCAGGAGCTAACCTCCGCGGAACGTTCCGTACGCAGCCGTCGTCGCCGCCGCCATCAAAAACTCTCGTGTGTGTCACTCCTCGAAAATGTTGTCAGGTGCACGTCTGTCTTCCGCCTGTCAGCCACACCTTGTGTTGAGCGCGACCTTGAGATGGGGGGTCGGGATGAAAGGGCCGCCGTAATCCGGTACCGTTAGCTGCCGCGGCGCGCCAATCAAACGGGCTAATCGACACACTCGGCGGCGTAACCAACAGCCCATTCACCTTGTAATGACATCACTCAGAGCAGCCCCTTTAATGGCCGTCGACTGCCACTCATTCATTATTCACTGTTTGTTCTTGTGCAAATAATGTAACTCTAAAGAGTTGCTGTGAACTTGTTGTTTGTGCAAATCCCCTCCCACTCCCCATCTCGGGCTCCGCCATTATGTAAGATTAATTACCTCGGTATAATGGGCCCCAATGCTGGGTGGTGGTAATTAAAAGATAATGATTAGGCCCTTTGAGTGTTAGAGACACAGAGGCAGGGACACGCTTGTGATATTCGGCGTGTTCAATAAAAGATTAGGCCCTGTGTGCTGAGGGGGGGACTTTTGTGCTGAGGCACGGGCCACTCTCCTGCTCTCCCTCTCTCTCTCTCTCTCTCTATCGCTCTGGCTTTCTCTCGCTATCGCTCTCTCTCCCTCTCTCTCTCTTTCTCTCTTTCACTGGCTTTCTCTCGCTATCACTCTCTCTCTCTCTCTCCCTCTCTCTCTCTCTTTCTCTCTCTCACTGGCTTTCTCTCATTATCACTCTCTCTCTTTCTATCTCTCTCTCTGCATCTGTTTTACTCTTGCCTATTATTTTATTCTTCCTCCTTTTATTCTCTCTTGTCCTTTGTTTCTATTTTTTTCCTTTCTCACACCCTCACATTATTTCTCTCTCCCTCCCTCTCTCTCTCCCTCTCTCCCTCCCTCTCCCTCTCTCTCTCTCCCTCTCTCTCTAGCCATTGTGTGACTGGAGGAGGGCTACTGGAGCGTTCCCCACAGATCACCTGTGTTCCATCAGATGAGCATCACATTAGTACAATGGCAAAGATAACCAAGAAACACAGCTGGCCAATGCCTCACTCACACACACACGCACACACACACACACACACACACACACACACACACACACACACACACACACACACACACACACACACACACAGCCCTCCATCACAGTGCAGCAGGGGAGGGAGCGGTAAGGGGTGAGGTGAGAGGGAGGAGGACCGAAGACAAAGGCTGGAGAATCTGATGGTTCAATTCTCCTCCTGCTCTCTGAGTCCCAGTGGAGGAGGCATCTGCTGACGCTGATTACCTGCAGTCCAGCACTCTGCTCTGTCCCTGGGGAAGAGAGAAGACCAACAACAACCCCCTCCTCCTCCTCCTCCTCCTCCTCCTCCTCCTCACCTCCATCTTCTCTCCTCCTCCTCCTCCTCCACCTCCACCCCAACTCCATCTTCTCTCCTCCTCCACCACTCCACCTCCATCTCCTCCTCCTCCACCACCTCCATCTCCTCCTCCTCCTCCACCACCACCTCACCTCCTCCTCCTCCTCCTCCTCCTCCTCACCTCCATCTTCTCTCCTCCTCCTCCTCCACCTCCACCCCAACTCCATCTTCTCTCCTCCTCCACCACTCCACCTCCATCTTCTCTCCTCCTCCTTCTCCTCCTCCACCACTCCACCTCCACCTCCTCCTCCTCCACCACCACCTCACCTCCACCTCCATCTCCTCCTCCTCCTCCACCACCTCCATCTCCTCCTCCACCCCACCTCCATCTCCTCCTCCTACCCCTCCGCCACCACCTCCATCTCCTCCTCCTACCCCTCCTCCACCACCTCCATCTCCTCCTCCACCCCACCTCCATCTCCTCCTCCTACCCCTCCGCCACCACCTCCATCTCCTCCTCTTACCCCTCCTCCCCCACCTCCATCTCCTCCTCCTCCACCGCCCCACCTCCATCTCCTCCTCCATCACCACCCCACCTCCTCCTCCTCCTCCTCCACCACCACCTCCATCGTCTCTCCTCCTCCTCCTCCATCACCACTCCACCTCCATCTTCTCTTCTCCTCCTACCCCCTCCTCCACCACCACTCCTCCTCCTCCACTCCACCTCCATCTTCTCCTCTCCTCTCCTCCATCACCACTCCACCTCCATCTTCTCTTCTCCTCCTACCCCCTCCTCCACCACCACCACTCCTTCACCTCCACTCCACCTCTGTCTACTCTCCCCCCTCTCCTCCACCACTCTACCCCCCCCCCCCCCCTCCCATCCCCTGAGCACATATGATCCTCTCCAGAGTGAGGGGGGAGGGAGGGCCAGCCTAGAGAAAGTGTGGCTGATGTGGTCAGTGCCGGGTCCATGGCCTGGCCAGTGATAATTGGGGTCCATCTCTGCATCTCTGTGTCACGCAGTGTTTGCGCAGCACGTAGATGGACTGTGGCAGGTAATCGGCGAGGACAGTCGGCGAGGCCGCGGGAACAAATCGCTCCGCGACCGTACTGGGCCTCGGCGGCCGCACATTAATGCCACAGTTTGACCAGTGATAATTGGTCACTTTACGCCGCCCGTAATGGCCCAAATGAAAAGTGACAGTTTGCTAGTGGGGGCCGGATCTGGTGGTGCCGGGCCGGGGGTGGGCCAGTGGTGGCCCGGCGGTGGGCCAGAGTCGTCTGTGGTCCGGATGCTGAGTAATACAGGGCTGGGTCCATTTGCATGCTGATGAGAGAGTCCAGCGCTTAACATTCATGTGCAGAGTGCTAAGGGTGACGAGAGGGCTCTGCATGGGAGCTGACATACAGTATGATGCACACATACACACACACACACACACACACTATTCATACATGCCACACTCACACCATTCATACATGCCACACACACACACACACACACACACACACACATCATTCATACATGCCACACACACACAACCCATTCATGCATGCCACACACACACACACACACACACACACACACACACACAAAAAACACACACACACACACACACACACACACACACACACACATATGCACCCCTTTGGTTGGGAGCTGGGATTGGGATTGGGATTGCTCCGACAGGATGAGTATGTGGTTCACACGGCACATGTGTTTTCCCAGAATGCTCTGGGCTCCCTGGGGAAGTGTGGTCCAGATAGTGCAGTGAGCCCCTCGCCTCAGGGAGCTGTTACATCAGACAGCACAACAGCAATGCGCCAGTGGCCCGCTTACAGAGTGCGCCATGCACATGCATCTCAAATGAGCTCGTCCTCACTGGCCATGTGTGTGTGTGTGTGTGTGTGTGTGTGTGTGTGTGTGTGTGTGTGTGTGTGTGTGTGTGTGTGTGCGTGCGTACGTGCGTGTGTGTCTGTGTGTGGTGAGTGAGTGACTGTGTGTGTGTGTGTGTGTGTGTGCGCCTGCGTGCGTGCGTGTGTGTGTGTGCGCGTGCGTGCGTGCGTGCGTGTGTGTGTGGTGAGTGAGTGAGTGTGTGAGTGAGTGTGTGAGTGTGTGTGTGGTGATTGCTAGTATGTGTGTGTGTGTGTGTGTGGTGGGTGAGTGTGTGAGTGTGTGTGGTGATTGCTAGTATGTGTGTGTGTGCAGTGCACCAGCGTAGAGCAGTTTAAATCAGGGAGAAGAGCAGTATTTGCAGTATCTCTCCAGGGTCTGATTGATTTTAAAAAAAAAATGCAAATACCATCCCTCAGAATGATGGTACACAGTGTCCTACAGCAAAGTACTGCAGAAGGTTACATCATAGAGTGATCTGGCAATATGGCATCGACTCTGATCTGGGCGATCAGTTAAGTTAGACATGAGCAATCAAGCCACAGCAACCCACCAGCGTTCAAATCACAGAGATAATATCCAACTACATTCATCTACATAGAATGTGGTAGTTTGTGCCTTTTGCTTACTGTATTGCAGATTCTGGCTCATTATGTCAAAACTCCACACACGGCCATGCGACATATGGTAGAACTTGCAGATTATCAACACACATCTATGCCAAAATGCAATCACAACTCAACAGCGCTTTCTCATACAAACATGCATCACTTTCAAAACAGCAACACACTGATGTGCTTGATGTGAAACACTGCAATTTGTGTATTTCAGTTTTATTGTCACTTTCTCAGACTCTTTTGTGAGACGCAAAAGTACATTTTCTGTAGTAATTAGCTGTGTAGATCTGTCCACAACACTGCAGGTGATGTCCTCTCGGGCTGGACAATGGAGGAAATATCCCCTTGTGTGCCATATCCATCCTTGAACTGACCCCAGCTCAATGTCTCTGCATGCCCCTTGCATGGCTTGCAAAAGGCAGGCAGGTATGTGGCTAGTGTAGTGGTCATATACTTTTCATAGGCACACTGGAAATAATGATCTGATGATGTGCAACGCAGAAAATGTGTTGATGTTATGGTTACATGGTGTTTATGCTTCAAGAAGTGTAGGTATTGAAGCCTTGGTCTATACATTTGTTTTTAATGGGTCAGCAATGGGCAAAAACGGTAAAAAAATAATGGGTAGAAAAATGCAGAATGTGAGAGAATCAGTTGCTAGCGTGTGTTGTTTGAGTGCAACATTCGGTGAATGCTCCAAAGCCCTCCGATGATCTCTCTCTCAGGGGAGGATGAGGCCCAAACAGGGGTACCTGCATGGCATTCCTTAGTAGTCCATTTGCTCATTATCACGAAATAACCTGCAGCTGCCTGGAAAACAACCGCCAGACAGCAGGTGGAACTATAAGACATTGAATAATGCAGCACTCATTCATACATCCACACTAGTACTATATGAGATGTAATGGCTGCAAAGGTGTCCCGAAATATGAAAGTAATCAATGAGGTGGGAGAGTTAATTCACTTTGAACATTAGATTAGACTGGATTAGATTAGATTCAACTGTATTGTCATTGTGCAGTGTGCAAGCACAGACACAACGAAATGCAGTTTGCATCTAACCAGAGGTGCAAACCAAGCAGAAGATGTGCCATATACAAAATATACAGTGCCCCTGTGCAGAAACGGTGTAAGAATAAGTGTGTGTGTGTGTGTGTGTGTGTGTGTGTGTGTGTGTGTGTGTGTGTGTGTGTGTGTGTGTTTGTGTGTGTGTGTGTGCAGGATGATTAGTGTGAAGAGCAATAGAATGGCTAAGTATAAGAAATGTAAAGAGTAATTACAGTATGTACATTTATATGTGGGTGGCAATTGTCGGGATAGAGGTGTGTGTGTGTGCGTGTGTGTGTGTCACTATCCTGCTGATACCCTGTGTGCCACTCATGTATGTTGGCAATAGGCATTTATAGTGCACAAAGGAATCATGTGCTTCAGTTTAAATGCTGACCACTTAAACTGACCTGTTCAGTCTTTTGCTGATTGGTTGTTATAGTTACAAAAGAGCATAGAAATGGAACAGTGATTATTATCATCATCATCATCATCATCATCATAATAATAATAATAATAATAATAATAATAATAATAATAATAATAATAACAACAATAGCAATAAAAAATATTATAATAACAATAATTAGCACCAGATCTACTTCATCGGTTTCCAGATACAGAATTAATAGCCCCCATTTAGACAATGAGAAAATTGTGTTTCTTGGCTCTGGGAGATAAAAGCATACCGTCCAAACCCAGCTGAACAGCCAGTGGTGAGACTGAAATCATTTTCCCAACAAGCTACGCTCATGTGTCTATATTTGTTAGATATCACGGCCCGCCACACTACTATTCCTGCCGTCATTGGAGAAGAACTTTGGTTGTTCGGGCCTCTTACTCTTAATTCCCAATAACGAGTTCTCAAAGGTCAGGAGTGGGTTAATGATTGTCCGCTCCGCATGTCTCTCCCCAGCAGGCCCATGTGGCCTTCGATTGCTGCATCTCCAGGGGTTACAGCAGGAGCCTCCGAGTCTATAAATGTCCCACCATCCCGTCGTTGTTCTCAGCGATATTGAGCTTGGGAAGGCTTTATCACACCAGCATTCATCAATTCCCAGACCTGACGGCCTCCGCAGATATTGAATGGATCTCTCCACAGCAAGGACACGGAGAAGACACTGGCAGGAGAGCACGTCCAAGTAGGAGTGCCTTTGACTAAAGACTCTGAGAGCAGGAGGGGTTCCTGGAACAGGCTGCTGAGGAGCATCCACTTTGTGTCCAGTGCAGTTCTGTAGGTGTGTTTTCAAAGGACCAGAGACGGACATCCCAGGTTCAGAAAGTCAGGGCTGCCAAGTCTCACGCTTTGAGCGTGATAGTCACGCAATTTGACCCAATCTCACACCACACGCCATACTTACCCAGTGTTGCAATAGTGCGCTTAATATTAGCGACTTGGGCTTGTTTTTGTTGTGAAGTTGCGGGTTGCGGTTTTGGGGGTGTGTATGTGGTCGCTTCTTTTGGGCTTGCTTCGTGTTTGTTGTTTCTGCATAGAACCCACGCAGCGTCTGCATGTACACAGAGGGCGTTTTAAATCTATGCCTCTATATCAAGTCTACGCTGTAACTATAGGCTCCTCTAACATGACCGCCCCAGAAATGTAACGTCAGGGTTTCGGGGTGGGGATACTTGGGTCGCTTCTTTGGGGCTTATTTCAGAGACCCAGTTGCTTCTTTTTGCTCATGTGACCTGGTAACACTGACCACATCAAGCTGGGTACACATTGCCCACAATTTACTTGTCGCCTTTCAAAAAAAATAATAAATAAATAAAAATAATTTAAATTGTGTCACACAATGGTTTGCTTGACACTGAATGACATTAATATCGATGGTCTTTTGACACCAGTCACCTACAGTCTGAATGGAGCTTTAGGGTTATACTGCACACATTTAACACAGCACACATTACACTAGTTCATCACAGTAATGTGGACTTAAAACCAGGTTACACAAACACACATAGCTGTGGATATGGCTAGCATACAGTACAGTAGCATGCAGCCACTAGCAGCAAGACCCACAGCACTCGGTGTGAGATGAATGAACGTGTGTGGGAGGGGGGAGGGAAAGGGGGGGGGGTCTCTGTGATGGATTACCCCCCTGCCCCCCCCAGTGGTGTCCGTCCCCACACCTCCAGATATATGACATTTATACGAAAGGCCACAGTCATTTACACAGGCCCAGCACTACCCAGCGCCACAGTCATTTCCACAGGCCCAGCACTACCCAAACCTCTGGAGTTCACACTGCGTGTTAGCTCAGCGTTGGACTGTGTTGGCTGGTTACCGTACTGTACCATACAACGGCTTATCTGTCTGGTGGACAAGAATGCTTTTGTGTCGTGAGGATATTGTAAAAACGGAATAATTTTTGTGAATTCAAGGGCTTCATTTCTTGATGTTAATAATTAATAATGTGAAGGACCAGGATCACTCACTACAAATATTCAGATGTTAATTTGCATTTCTTGTTCAGGAGTTTAACAGTTCAAATGTCTGAAAATGGGCCATTTCAGAACAGGTCTTTGTGTGTTTGTAGTTTGTGTTAGTGTTTATGTGTACATTCCAGCACACTAGCTGAGTTTCCATCTAAGTTAATGCACATATGGACCGTTCCAATGAGATATCCGAATGGGAGACACCTGAAATGTGCATTCAATGGACCTTTCCACTTTTGAGTGGTTGCTCCCGCCCCCTTTGCTGCTGTTGCTAAGGTTCTAGAAGCTTTTTCAGCGGTAATGTTTTGCTTGTTTTGACATTACTCAGGCAGAAACTCAAGGTGTCATATCAAGGTGCCCCGCTAGCAGAGTATTGACTTTAGGCTTACAGTTGTTAGCCCAGCCAGGCATGACAGCACAGCTAGCATTATCCCACACAAATAAGATGCTGGTCCTCCCGTGCATCAGAATACCCAGTCTTTATTGCCCACAGATCATGCTCTATTGGAGTGCTAACAGTTGACTGTATCAGCACGAAAATGGCCACTTCAATTTCCATCAATCTTTCACTTAATGTATTCTGCTGTAGGTTGTTACCTTAGCCAAGTAGGCCTATTGCTCAACTGCAACTGATATCTATCCGTTTGTTTGGGGGACAAAAGGACGGGCTTCATAAAAAAAAAAAAAAAAAAAAAAAAAAAATTGATTGGTTCTCAGATTATTATGATTGACAGACCAGGAAGGTCCATCTTCTAATGCGCATAGAAATTTGATTAGCTAAGGGGAGGTGAATTAACTCTTGATTCACATCAGCATGATTAAAGTCATTTGCTGCATTTCTGCCTGCCTGTTTCTGGACACGCTCACCCTCCATTTTGACCTCTACCCTACAGTAGATTAGGAGAGTGTTCATAGCACAGTGGGTGGAAACACAACTACTATAATTCATTC
>NC_085014.1:6903513-6906013 GCF_963854185.1 Sardina pilchardus
CACACACACACGCACGCACACACTGACACACACACACTGACTCTCACGTGCACAGGCTCACTGTCTGACACATGCATATAAACAGAGACACTCTCTGTCACACACACACACACACACACACACACACACACACACACACACACACACACACACGGTGTGAACCACTGGCTGGGGATCCCGGTGCAGTTTTCCTGCTGTCTGCTGGAGCCCAGGCAACACACAGCAGAGGAAAACGATGATCAATACCCCACTCCCCACATCATTATCAAGACGTATGGCCCCTCACAGCCAAGCAATGGCTCTCTGTGAGCATGTGTGTGTGTGTGTGTGTGTGTGTATGTTTTGTGTGTGTGTGTGTGTGTGTGTGTATGTTTTGTGTGTGTGTGTGTGTGTATGTGTGTGTGTGTGTGTGTGTGTGTGTGTGTGTGTAAATGTTTTGCTTGTGTGATATGTGGCTGTGTGTTTACTCTCTCTCTCTCTTATGGCTGAGCTTGGCCACCCCATACACATAAAATAAATACACATATCCACACAGCCTCCTTGGGCTGAGCATGCATGCCTTTCTCTCTCTCTCTCTCTCTGTGTGTGTATGTGAAATTGGTATTTACAATCCTGCGTTGCACACAGGTAATAATCCCCCTCAGGAAAATCACACACACATTCACACACGCACACGCACAAGCACACGCACACGCACACGCACACACACATACACCTATAGGCTATACATTCATTCATATTGGCAAGTGTGTGTGTGTGTGTGATGACATAAGACTTCTTGACAGTGTGTGTGTGTGTGTGTGTGTGTGTGTGTATGTGTGTGTGTGTGTGTGTGTGTGTGTTATTAGGTGTGTGTAGTCTGTCCCTCATGGGCCCCTCTCTATCGTGTTGTAGATGTTGATCACTTTCCTCTTCAAGTTTCAATTAAAGACAGAAAGCCCCAAACAGTCTTAGAGTCGGCAATAGACTCCACAGGGCTGTACGCTTAGCTTTTTCATTAGGAGCACAGGTGCTCCTAAATGAAAAAATTTAGGAGCACAGAGAAAAATTTAGGAGCACTAAGAAATTTCCTTGAAAACCTTAAGCAGGATACAGATCATTCACAGCAGTGGCAATCCTAGTCTCTGCTCAAACCCTCCACACACACAGAAAATGGCTTGTCTTGTTTCTATTTCATATTTTGATTTCCGAATTTGTATACATTTTGCTAACCATTTATAGCATTTGCAATATCTTGAATACTTCATATTGATTACACTTGTCTTTAATGATATTACAGTGGTGGTGTGTAGGTCTAATTGAATGTCTGTCACTTTAAGTAGCCTACCGTACTGAACATAATTAGATTTCATTCGGTTTTAGGAAAATACTAGTCACGCATAGTTCAAGGATACATATTTTCATTAAATAACATGAATGTTAAAAAAACGAATAAAGGTAAAGACAAATATTTCGGGTGTAATAGAAAAGATGAGTGTCCAGTAATGTTAACTTCTATGATTTAGGTAGCCTACCGTGGCATGGCATTGTGAGTTGTTCCGTTCACTTTTTCCTTGGTCATGTTGCTGGGTGCTTAACCTACTCTTACTTAACTTACCATGACTTGTCTTGGAGTTTGGTATAGGCTATCTGTTATATCCAATGAGTGACAACCAGTGCTAAAAAAAAAACGTTACGGTATTCTCCTGATAACTTTAGTGGAATGGATTTAATGTGAACGTAGCCTACAAAGACGCAGAGTGGCTATATGATACAGCGCATTTGCGATGAAAATGTTCCGCCTTTTTGAAGCAGGTAGCACCGAATCGTGGTTAAATCCATAATTTAGACGACAGAATCAGTAGGATACCATTTTTGTTTCAAGTCTACCAGGCCTATGTCAAATGCAGGCTCGGTGAAGTTGGGAGGAATTTACATAGCCTACGGTTTCCACACCGTGTTTATCAACCGACCGTGATAATAATAATATTTTAAATGAACACGGTAATATAGTCAACATGTGTATCATAGTTCACCGTTTCACCGGTAATCGCTACATATAGTCACCAACTGATATGGAACAGATTTAAGAAAAAGAAGAATCGATTTGGAGTGATTTCTTGCGTGTGTTTGAGAGCGCGAGATTGATGCTGAAAGCCAGTGTCCGGCCAGGTGCAAGAGTTGTCAACTCCAGAGCTGTGAACTCTGAAATGTGTATACAGATGCGCGAAAATTGTACTACACTTTGATCCACTTGGTGTTGATTCATTTTAGGAGCAAAATGCGAATGAAAGGGATGAAATCAGTATTCGCACGTGTGCGACAATACAAAATGTTCAACTCGCACTAATATTTATTTACGCGCATTTGCGACAACCTGCTCGCAGCGTACAGCCCTGCTCCACCACGATGGTGCTACTGATTAGAAAACTCCCCTCCATCTAATCCACCCAGCCACCGCTCACCTCCGTCTTCCCAATCATCACCACACACACACACACACACACACACACACACACAC
>NC_085014.1:6913513-6924857 GCF_963854185.1 Sardina pilchardus
CTGTATTAATATTAGCAATCAGTGTTACGGCTGCCAGTCCTGTATTAATATTAGCAATCAGTGTTACGGCTGCCAGTCCTGTATTAATATTAGCAATCAGTGTTACGCCTGCTAGTCCTGTATTAATATTAGCAATCAGTGTTACGCCTGCTAGTCCTGTATTAATATTAGCAATCAGTGTTACGCCTGCTAGTCCTGTATTAATATTAGCAATCAGTGTTACGCAGGCCTGCTAGTCCTGTATTAATATTAGCAATCAGTGTTACGCCTGCTAGTCCTGTATTAATATTAGCAATCAGTGTTACGCCTGCTAGTCCTGTATTACTGTAATATTAGCAATCAGTGTTACGCCTGCTAGTCCTGTATTACTGTAATATTAGCAATCAGTGTTACTGCTGCTAGTCCTGTATTAATATTAGCAATCAGTGTACGGCTGCTAGTCCTGTATTAATATTAGCAATCAGTGTTACGCCTGCTAGTCCTGTATTAATATTAGCAATCAGTGTTACACAGGCCTGCTAGTCCTGTATTAATATTAGCAATCAGTGTTACGGCTGCTAGTCCTGTATTAATATTAGCAATCAGTGTTACGCCTGCTAGTCCTGTATTAATATTAGCAATCAGTGTTACGCCTGCTAGTCCTGTATTAATGTTAGCAATCAGTGTTACGGCTGCTAGTCCTGTATTAATGTTAGCAATCAGTGTTACGGCTGCTAGTCCTGTATTAATGTTAGCAATCAGTGTTACGGCTGCTAGTCCTGTATTAATGTTAGCAATCAGTGTTACGGCTGCTAGTCCTGTATTAATATTAGCAATCGGCTGCTGACACAGGAACAAATACACCACACAGAGGATCAGCAGGAGGACAGACGGGCCTGGGTGGAGGGGTGGAGGGTCCTGGAGGGGTGGAGGGAGGGAGGGAGGGATGGGTGGAGGGGTGGAGGGAGGGATGGGTGGAGGGAGGAGAAAAAAGAAAAGTGGAGAAATACAAATGATGTGAAAGGAGAGAGAATCATGATGGCCAAGCAGAACAAAGGGATAGAAGATCCCCCTTACGCCATCAACCAGCAAACAAATACATTCACACACACACACACACACACACACACACACACACACACATACAGAATAACACACAGTCTCTGTTGATATATATTTGTGTATGTGATGATAAACATGCATCTACTGTATTTGTTATGCTATGTGTCTGTACATGTATGAGTGTAAATTGGTTTCTATTCTGTGTGTGTTTGTGTGTGTACATGTATGAGTGTGAATTGGTTTCTATTCTGTGTGTGTTTGTGCCAGTGCATGTCTGGATATGAGGTTGCTTTCACACTAGGTCCGTTTAAGTGGACCGGACCCGAGTGCGGTTACTTCTACCGTAGTTGGTCTGTGTTCACATTACATGTTTGTCTGCGCACACGGTCTGTTTGCGTCATAAGCACCATGCTTCTAGACACGAACTTTGAAAATTCTGTTTACAAATATAACTTGGCAACACCGCAGAAGCCGGTGCAATGAAGAAGACAAAGGTAAAGATTATTTAAGGCCAGTTCAAACCGAAGATTCGCGACGGTCTGAGACGGTTGCGGAGAGCAGTTGCAGCGGTGTGAATCAAAAGTTGCAAGCAGTTGCAAGCCGTCGCTAAACATTCAACATGTCAAATCTTAGTTGCAGAGTTTTAGAACGTCGCTGGTTTTTAGAATGTTGCAACTCGTCTCGTCGCGGATCTTGTGTTTGAACTGGCCTTTAGATTCTTCAGAACGTTTGTTTAGCAACCTGCTCCAGTGTTCTAGCGAACCGGACCCCAGACCACCTTTTCAGGAGGACCCGGGTCCAGTCCCGGGTCTGCACCCGAGTTCGGTACGGTTGCGTTCACACTATTAAAAACAGCCGAACCATCGGCCCAAACGAACCCGGGTCCGGTCCAGAGGACCTAGTGTGAAAGCACCCTGAGACTCCCGAGACAACCAGCCTGATGGGCCTGAGTACAGACAGCAGGAGAGTGTTTATTGGTGAAATGCATATTCTGTGTGTGTGTGGACTACATCAGCATGAGTGAGTGTGTGTGTGGACTACATGTGTGTGTGTGTGTGTGTGTGTGTGTGTGTGTGTGTGTGTGGGGGGGGGGGGGGGGGGGGGGGGACGACTACATCAGCGTGAGTGTGTGTGTTTATGTGTGTGTGTGTATGTGTATGTGTGTGTGTAGACTGCATCAGCGTGAGAGGCTGCTGATAGGGAACAGCTGCCCCGGGCCTCTCTGCAGAGCTCATAGCCAATTACCCCTCAGCGTGCAGGGGGGCAACTGGCCACTCCATTACCCCTCCCACTCATGTGTGCCGCTTACAAGCGCACCTTGCCAGGGCTAATAATCAACATACCAAGCCTGGCCCTGTGCTGGCCCGTGTGTGTGTGTATTGTATGACCGTGTGTGCATCTTTGCATACTGTGTGTGTGTGTGCGTTTGTGTGCCGAGCCTGGCCCAGTGTTGGCCCATGCGTGTGTATTGTGTGTGTATGTGTGTGTGTGTGTGTGTGTGTGTGTGTGTGTGTGTGTGTGTGTGTGTGTGTGTGTGTGTGTGTGTGTGTCTCCACGCTGGTTTAGCAGAGCACAGGGGCCGATCTGACCAGATACCAGCAGGCAACTATAGGCACCAGGGGATAGCATGTTCAGATGCGGGTATGTACACACACACACACACACACACACACACACACACACAGACAGACAGACAGACAAACATATTCACAAACACACACACACACACACACACACACACACACACACAGACACACATATACATGTATACTAAACACAGAAATACAGACACAGACACACAAACACACACACACTCGCATTGAGGTATTATAAGGGATTTGTACGTGCAAGTTTTACAATAAAAATGAATAATTGCTAAAGAAAGATTAAGATGAATATTTGAGAGGTAAATTAGCAGCACTTAAGGGGATATGATTAACATACAGAAGAGCTGTGAGAGACCTGCAGGAGATCCTGATCCACACACACACACACACACACACACACACACACACACACACACACACACACACACACACACACACACACACACACACACACACACACAGCACTTAAGGGGATATGTGATCAGCATACAGAAGAGCTGTCAGAGACCTGGAGGATGTCTTGATACACACACACACACACACACACACACACACACACAACAAGTGAAGGGTACATCAAAATCAGAGGAGAGAAAGAGGTTGTGGTGCAAAACTGAGAAAAGAGGAGAAGAGCAGGAAGAGAGGAGGGGTGGAGAAGAGGAGGAAGAGAGGAGGGGTGGAGAAGAGGAGAAGAGCAGGAAGAGAGGAGTGGTGGAGAAGAGGAGGAAGAGAGGAGGGGTGGAGAAGAGGAGAAGAGCAGGAAGAGAGGAGTGGTGGAGAAGAGGAGAAGAAGATGAAGAGAGGAGGGGTGGAGAAGAGGAGGAAGAGCAGGAAAAGAGGTGGGTGGAGAAGAGGAGGAGGGGTGGAGAAGAGGAGAAGAGCAGGAAGAGAGGAGGGGTGGAGAAGAGGAGGAAGAGCAGGAAGAGAGGAGGGGTGGAGAAGAGGAGGAAGAGAGGAGGGGTGGAGAAGGAGGGTGGAGAGTCTGGTAAAGAGGGATATAGACCACAGAGAGAAGAGAAAGTAGGAGGGATATAGCGAAGGAGATAAAAGAAAGGAAGAGAAAAGGATAGAAAATGGAACGATGGGAGGAGAGGAAGTGTCACAGGAAATCGGGGGGGGCTTCTGAAAAAAAATGGAGAAGAAAGGAAATTGAGTGATGGAAGGAATAGAATAGAAAGAGAAGAGAGGGAGAACCAGAGAGGAAGAGAGATGGAGATAGCAGGGGATGAGCAGAAGAAAACAGAAGAGAGAAAGAGAGACAGATGGGAATTGGAGTGAGGGAGAGAGAGATTAGAAGAGGGAGGACATATAAGAGGACCAATCAAAAGAATGGACAGAGCAAGAGAGTCCCAAGGGGAGAGAAGAGAGAGACACACACTCCAAAACACACACACACACACACACACACACACACACACACACACACACACACACACACACACACACACTCCAAAAACACAGCCCTTTCAAGGAGGAGAAGGAGAAATGCTGAACTCGGCTCAAACACCCAGCTGCGTTAACATAAAGAAGTCGTTACCTAACCCTCTCTCTACAGGCCCTCACATAGCTCAACACACACACACACACACACACACAGACACACACACACACAGGACGTTGGGGATATCCACTGCTGTGTCTGCTCAGGCGATGTTCTTGTTTCTGACCGCACCACTCTCCCTCTCCCAGCACAGGCGCCCAGTTAGCTCAGAGGCTGGCGCTAACGCTAGCTCTCCCAGCACAGGCGCCCAGGCAGCTCAGAGGCTGGCGCTAACGCTAGCTCTCCCAGCACAGGCTGCCCAGGCAGCTCAGAGGTTGGCGCTAACGCTAGCTCTCCCAGCACAGGCTGCCCAGGCAGCTCAGAGGCTGGCGCTAACGCTAGCTCTCCCAGCACAGGCGCCCAGGCAGCTCAGAGGTTGGCGCTAACGCTAGCTCTCCCAGCACAGCTGCCCAGGCAGCTCAGAGGCTGGCGCTAACGCTAGCTCTCCCAGCACAGGCGCCCAGGCAGCTCAGAGGCTGGCGCTAACGCTAGCTCTCCCAGCACAGGCGCCCAGGCAGCTCAGAGGCTGGCGCTAACGCTAGCTCTCCCAGCACAGCTGCCCAGGCAGCTCAGAGGCTGGCGCTAACGCTAGCTCTGGCGCTCACAGAGCCGCTGGGCTATTTTTAGCACGCTAATAAGAAGTCATTGGAGAGCGGAGCTCTTGGCTAACACAATAGGCACAGGGCTGGGAGTGAGGAACAGGCCTGCACGCAGGGAGGAGGAAGAGGAGGAAGAGGGGGAAGAGGAGGATAAACCCACTGATTAACGGCCTTTGAAGTACTACGGCTTGATTTTTATTAAAATGCACCGATGAATTGGGTGTTGTTTATATCATTTGCTGCCATGCGAAAGGTTTGAATATATTCATTTCATGTGCATGTTTTTGCCCATTTCATTGTGTTTTATTGCTGAGCTCAGCAGCTCTGTGGCGCTGGGCAGGGGACCAGCCTGGGCTCCTGTGGTGGGAAATAAATATTTCAGTGCCTTACACGATAAGGCCCTTTCACCAGCTCAGCAGCTTGTTGTAATGACAGGACTGCTACGTGTGTGTGTGTGTGTGTGTGTGTGTGTGTGCGCGTTTGTGTGTGTGTGTGTCTTCCATTTTCACCACTCTCTCAGTCTGTCTCGGTCGTAAGATCTTCTCTGCCTGACTGCGCACAATGCTCTCTCTTTCTCTCTCTCTCTCTCGCTCGATCATTTCTCTATCTCTTTCACACACACACACACACACACACACACACACACACACACACACACACACACACACACACCTCCTGACGTGTGCTCCAAAGTGTAGCCCACCGACACCCCCCAAACTGATCCAATGAAACAAATGTAGTCCATGCAGTATTAATCAGACGACAGGTCTGTCGGCAGGCAGCCAGGAACAAGCTCTTCCTTCCCTGCGCTCTCTCTCTCTCTCTCTTTATGTTGTTTCCTCTCTTTCTCTCTCTCCACTCCCTCTCTTTCTGTCACCCTGTCTTGCTCACTCTTTCCTGCTCTCCCCATCTCTAGTGTTTTCTTATCACTTCCCACCTCCACATCTTTTCCTCCCTCCTTCTCACACACACGCACACACAGACACATTCATAAATGCAACCCCTGTCCCACACACATACACTCACACACACACATCTCTCTCTCTCTCCTTCTTTCCCTCCCTACACACACAAACACTGACAAAAAAAAAATTCAGGAGCAGACTCACTCCTGGCATTTAACTGATGGCTGGTTATCACAGACCGGGAGAATGGACAGAGCTGGCCTCAGCTGAAAGCAGGAGACAGAGCCAGTGACCACTGAGAATACAGACCACTGAGCGCTGAGGATACACACAGGCCTCAAACTGACCCTTAATGCTGAGGATACACACAGGCCTCAAACTGACCCTTAATGCTGAGGATACACACAGGCCTCAAACTGACCCTTAGTGCTGAGGATACACACAGGCCTCAAACTGACCCTTAGTGCTGAGGATACATACAGGCCTCAAACTGACCCTTAATGCTGAGGATACACACAGGCCTCAAACTGACCCTTAGTGCTGAGGATACATACAGGCCTCAAACTGACCACTGATCGTTGAGAATAAAGGCCTCAAACTGACCACTGAGCGCTGAGGATACATACAGGCCTCAAACTGACCCTGAGAACTGAGGATACATACAGGCCTCAAACTGACCCAGTGCCAGTGACCACTGAGGATGCATTGAGCTAATCAGTGACCAGTGTAAGGTGCACAGATAGATGAGCTAATTAGCGACCGGTGTTAAGTGGACAGGTAGATGAGCTAATTAGCGAACGGTGTTAAGTGTGCAGGTAGATGAGCTAATTAGCGAATGGTGTTAAGTGTGCAGGTAGGTGAGCTAATTAGCAAAAAGGTAAAAAATCACCGCTCATCCGTGTGAGGTGCAGGATTAAGAGTGACTGGATATCTAAGAGAAGAATCCGCACACTACAAGTCTTTGTGAAAAATAGCTTTACTGATAGCTAGCTTTCGGTCGTTAGACCTTCTTCAGGCAGAGTCAGCAGGCAGGTGAGCTAATTAGCAAACGGTGTTAGGTGCACAGATAGATGAGCTAATTAGCGACCGGTGTTAATTGCAGAAATAGATGAGCTAATTAGCGACCGGTGTTAAGTGGACAATACCAACCTGTGGTGGGACTTGTACTCTCTGTGTGCACTAAGAAGACTCAGGGCATACGGAAAATGTACAGACGAGGGAACCCATGACTGGGCGGACAGAACATGTACAGAAGAGGGAACCCATGACTGCGACAGTAGAACGCTCTCCTACAGCGTAAGGTCAAGGTCAAGGTCATGTTCTCACCAGATGGGACAGACTGAGCACGTGCGGAACAGCGGCATCCCCAGAGCACGGCTGAGATCCGCCGCTTCCTACTGAGCGTGCCCTCCCACCGAGCGAGGCCCAACGCGCTTCCCGGGGCCGCTGATCTGGAGTCAGCCGATTAGGCGCTCTCAGGCGGGGGCTTGGCAGGCTGAGCCGCGCCGAGCGCTCCAGCTTAGCGCGCTACCTCTTAAGGATGAGGAGTTTAAGAGCGCAAGAGGGAATCAGCGCGCAATCCGCCGGATATCGGCTCAGATCCGTGCTGGAACGTGCTCCGTTCGTCTTTATCCCGGGAGTGGGGGAGTGGAGTGGGGGGGAGAGGCTGCGCCGCAGGAGTAGATTTCTCTGGGTTTTGTTCTTGCTTTGTCTGTAGTTTTGTTTTTGATCTGTGTTGTGTCTACAGTGTGTACGCAACAAAGCCTCATCAGAACATGCTGTGTAGCACGCTAAACCTTAGAGATGAGTTAGAGCGCCGAGGACGTTTGGTTTAACGCATGCAGAGGAGAGAGGAGACACCCAGACGAGCTGCCCAGAGTAGGGGTCAAGATGTGGACCGGTCCACAGGGCACATACGCTGGGTGGAGCTGCCCAGAGTAGGGGTCAAGATGTGGACCGGTCCTAGGGCACATACGCTGGGTGGAGCTGCCCAGAGTAGGGGTCAAGATGTGGACCGGTCCTAGGGCACATACGCTGGATGGAGCTGTCTACCTGTGGTGTGAGGACACCCATCTTGTGAGCAGGCCCGCTGCTGAGCTTCTGGAGGCCCTAAGCTTAAATGGACAGGGAGGCCCCCAAACGCCCCCCCCCCCCCCCCCCCCCCCCCCCACTAGGCTACTGTTCATATAAAAAGTGACTCAAAAACAACATGTGAATCATCTTAAATCTGCTTTTGATCTGTAGGCCTAAAGCACTTCGTTATTTCATAGCAGCCTGTGTATTTCACAATGATATGGGAAGCACATTAAGCTATTATATTAGACTATATCAATTTTGTGGAACATATCAAAACCTTATGTCTATAGCAGGGGTATTCAATTAAAATTCAAAGAGGTCCAGTTACTAAAATGTCCTCTCGGCAAAGGTCCGAATCTTAAATTGTCACTGAAAATAGTGTAGGCGACCCTGAAGTTAATAAAATCAATAACGCATGTACATTTCTAGGCCTATTTAATTTATTGTTACATTTCAAGTGTTTTCAAAGTAATATGCTTGTAACATACCAAAAAGTCTTAACTTGAATGGTACTTGAATGCAAAACAATGTAGTTGTCTTTACTAGGCCTACATTTCAAGAAAGACAGACAACAGACACTGAATTTATTCTGAATAGAATAAATATAAAGTGCAAAATAACTTTGAGCAGCCTGAACTTAGGGCCTATTTCAAGCAGCCTAGGCCTAATGTAAAACATTCCGAATCTTTTGAATAAAATAAAAGTGGATCTTTAAGAAAAGAAAAAAAGACCTTTGCATACTGCGTTCTAGTATCCTCTGCTAATATTCAGATGTTCTTGAATCTTGTTGTTGAAGCTGACTATGGGATCTGTAAAGTTTCTGCAGCCGCATTAAGCACTCATTCACAGCTGCTGTCCCATCGCTAAATGCTCTCTTGTGTTGTGCTGCATCAAAATCCACGCAATCTTTAACGAACACTAATTTGCCTGTACATGCATGCGTGATCACACGAGTAGACCTGTCATAGTGTGTTTTCAATTCGATAATTATTATCCTACCTCCGCCGAGGAAAGTAATGTTTTCATCGGGGTTTGCGTTTGTTTGTCTGTTTGTTAGCTCTCGGAGTGCTTTTCAAGTTTTACTTGCCCTCACTGCGGACTTCTGCGTGGGACGACCCGTGTTTGATCTCAGTGACGCACGCTAACGTCGCCACAGTTTCACAGCGCATATTCACAGCAGCACGAACGTATTGGTCCGTCCGTCCATTCATCTTTAAAAGTTCGGTTTTCACCATCATTTTTGAGCAAGCCATTTTCTCTCATCTCCTCTCTCTCCCGCTAGGCCTATTCTCTGTTACTGAAAGGTAAACAATCGAGTTGATTGGCTTGGCTACGGACGATGCTCTTTGATAATATTAGGCCGACAATTTCAACGGGTCCGGACAGCACCGTCACTGGGTCCGGACCCGGACCGCGGTCCGCCATTTGGTGATGGCTGGTCTATAGGCTAGGCCTACTCTAATTTTACACATTAAACAAAAGGCATTTTGTAAATAACCAAACGTAAAGATACCCTAGCACATTTTGGCCCAATACCAAATGAAATTGAATTGAGATATTACATGCATGTGCCTTAAATAAGAGTTCTGAAATAATACTCACTATTCTTGATACATTCATCAGCCTGTCTAACTCCTTTAATCTCTGATCGCTGATCATGTTGTGTCACCTCAGCCTATGCAGAAAAGCTTTGGACAGAAGCAGCAGTGCTAATCTTGCAGTGCACTTTGCACAAACTGCTAACTAGAATTTCGCTGACTTCGTATTGGGTGCCAAATATCTACATTGACGACTGTCAACTATTTGCAAACATGTCACGCATTGTGAAATCTAGATTTTACATAATTTAGGGCTTAGAGCTACATGAAATCCAACTAGGTTGCTGTCGTTAGCTAGCGTTAGCAAAATAATTAAAACCTAAAGTAAACACGAACCTACCAGCAAGAGCTGCACAAGCGTCATCTCTCAGTTTTCTTTTTTTTTCTTTCGTTTTTCAGTGCCAGATCCATATTGTCTCTTACTTCCTATTATGAATCACCATTCGAATTCAGCTTGAATAAAGACGGGTTTTATTATTATGGTAAACTTCAGGCAGAAGGATGCGCCGATTTGAAAACACAGAACTTTGAAGGCTGTACCATTTCAGGGAAGCGGGGGGAGACTCTTTTTATATATTAGGTAAAAACATATAATTTGCCCGAATTGAGTGATAGATTACACAATTAAGAAGGAATAACGATGGGAATGTTCATAACTTATTTCTACATTTTTTGTAATGTAATAATATATTAATTATCATTACAAAAAATTAGCAACCTTAATTTTGGGGGCCCCCGCCAGGTACTTGGGGCCCTACGCGCTCTGCGTACTCTGCGTATGCGGAGCGGCGGGCCTGCTTGTGAGTTAACACCTTTGCACACATAAGTAAGTCATTCCGTATGTTTTTCAGTCCATCAAGTTCAGAACGCTGCACTCATTCACTGATTTTATACATATGCAAAAAAACGAACCTGTTCTAAGAACGTGATTTGAGGTTGTGTATATTTTTCAGTTGCAATTTGGTTCGACGTCATGGGCCCAACAGCTTTTGTCGCAAAAAGACGTTTACTAGCACAGGCAGATGGTTTTTGCAACTTGTAAAATTTGTCATCATCACCTCCGTTTTAGCCAACGTAAAACAAAATCGCTAAACTTTACCAGAATAATGACTGTAGCTGTGCAGCCAGATGATATATTCAAGGGTAACGTCCAGGCTTCCGCAAAAAAATAGGATTTGATTAGGTTGAGACAACGAGTCAGAAGTAGGATGACAATTTTCTTAAAAGGCTACTCAGAATAGCGGATTTTTTTTTTATTTTAGCATCTATTGAGAAAAACAAGTGAGTCTGAAAGCCATTGGCGCCGTAAAGAGATTTATTATCCCATTATTACATCATCACTTAATAGCCAAATAGCCTTTTTGTGAAAGTGGTGTTTCTGTGTACCACGCTGTCTTGGACTTCAATTCGGTTATTAAGTGATGATGTAATAATGGATAATACATCTCTTTCCAGTCCAACAGATTTCAGACTCACTTGTTTTTCTCCATAAAGAGTACATCATTTTTCAAAATCCGCTATTCTTAGTAGCCTTTAAGGAAATTGTCATCTTACTACTGACTTGTTACCTCAACCTGATCAAATCCTATTTTTCGTGGAAGTCTGGACGTTACCCTTGAATTTATCATCTGGCTGCACAGCTACAGTAATTACTCTGGTAAAGTTTAGTGATTTTGTTTTACAATCGCTAAAATGGAGGTGATGATGACAAAGTTTACAAATTGCAAAAACCGTCTGGCTGCGCTAGTAAACATCTTTTCACAAAAAAAGCTGTTGGGCCCGCAATATTGGACTTAAAAAACGAATACTGATCCAGAACTGAGCCTGGCATTAGTCCATTGACCCCAAAGACCATACTTTGTGTGTGTGTGTGTGTGTGTGTGTGTTTCAGATAGCTGGAAGGCTATTAGAGTGGACCAGTAGATTAGTTTTGATGTGATGCGACAAAATAATCAGTGACCTCATAATGCATTGTGTC
>NC_085014.1:6935057-6940057 GCF_963854185.1 Sardina pilchardus
ATTGTGCTTGCAACAACACTGATAAAGTGTCTGCAACATTTTGCAGTTCACATTATGTGACCTGAGCTTGCTCAAGAAATAGAGTGTGCTTTCACCAGCCTCAGTGTACCTCCAATCCACTTTATTGTCTACTGTATATAAGAACTCACAAATGTTTGTACAACCTCTACTTCCTCACCCTGTATTGAAACGGTATTTAGCTCAGGCCTGGCCCCCCTAAAGCCCACTACCATTACACTTGTCTTCAAAGACCACATTCAAGACATGTAATGGTGGTTGTTTTTGCACCATGTCACATGTCATCAGTTGCCTGTTGTGTCTCCTCAATAATCCGTGAAGTTGTGGAGGTGTTTACCTGCATCCTTTGCAGCTCCTCAAATAGAGGAAAATAGAGCAGCAAGGCTTGCCCTTAAATGCACACAGAGAGCCAATGTAAAAAACATGCATGCCCAACTCTGCTGGCTGACAGTCGAGGCGAGGTTGAAAGCATCACTTCTGTCTTTTATAAAGAACATTAATACACTAAACAAACCAGCTCACACTCAGTTCCAATGTTCACACATACCCCACTAGACATGCTACTAGTGGTAACTACACAATCCCACTAATCAAAACAACACTGAAACAGCGCACAGTGCTATGTAGAGCTATGGTTGAATGGAACTACCTTCCAGATCAGATATCAAAAATCCAGAGCAAAGTCAGTTTTAAAAAACAAGTAAAGCAGCACCTTATGATTGATTGCACTAAATCCTAGTATGTAGCTTACAGTACTACTGATTTTTTATTAACTCACATGTACTTTTTCCTTTTTGTCACTTCATCTCTTGTCGTGGTTTGTCTGTGTTGTGTGTTGGTGGCTTAGTTAGTCATTATTTTTTCTGTTTTTCTTTTAAGTGTTTTTTTATATATATATATATATATATATATATATATATATATATATATATATATGTTGTCTTGTTGATTTCTTGTTTGTTATAGTGTGTGGACCCCAGGAAAAGTGTTTTCTTTTCCTGTTTTTATATCTGTTGTGTTGTATGTTGATTTCTTAATTGTATGTTGATTTTTTTGTCTATTATATGTTGTGTGTGGACCCCAGGAAGAGTAGCTGGTGCTTTTGCATCATCTAATGGGGATCCAAATAAAATCAAATCAAATCCTCGCATAGCAGCATAGGCTGTACGTGTGGTGTTACAGTAAAAGCACTTGAGAACTCAAAGGACTGCCAGCACTGTCCAGGTGAGAGTGTGTTCTATGGAGCAGGTAAATTAATGCATCCTCAACACCCTCCTCTGGACGCTATGCTGATCGTGATGGGTCCATGTAGGTGGTCACCTGTGGTCTCAGATGGGCCAATACCATTCACTCCAGTACTTTCATAATGTGCGATGTTAAAGGGATATTCCACACTCTCAGAAATAAAGGTACAGGAAAGTAAAAAAAAAGGTACAAATGCTCGTTGCTGGGGCAGTACCCCCAAGAGGAACAACCTTGTACCATAGTAATGGGTACAAAGAAGTACCCCTACAGTCTGTGCCTTTTTGGTACATATAGGTCCCTTCAAGGGTACAAATGGCTCGTCGCTGGGGTGGTACCCCCAGGGTACAGCAATTGTACCCTTACCATAGGTACAGAGTTGTACCCTTGTACACTGTACCTTTTGAGAGACAATTTTGTACCTTTGCCATATATTTGTACCTTAATCCACTGGTACAAAGGGGTACCCCATTAGATGGTACCAACTTGTTCTCGTTAGGGGTACCACCACAGCGACGATGCCATTGTACCTATAAAGTGGCAAAAATGTCCTAGTTAAATAGAGAGGAATGAGGAAAAGAAAGACCACAATCTTCATTTTCAATCAACTTTATTGAATGCAGTTTTTCAATCACTTTCAGGCACTTTTAAATCCCTATGATCCCTGGGAGGAGGAAAAATAATGTATAATGCTTAAACTCTTATGATCTGTTTATAAAGTAGAAAGAGGCAACATTAAAATATTAGTCAATAAGAATAGAATGATGACATTATCGCTTCCTCTACCTTCATGGCCTCACACACCCTGACCCGGTCTACCATAAGTGAGCAGAGGCTTTGTCCCTCAAACGCAGACTTCTAGTCTTCTTGGGTCACCTGGACAACTGGATACGGTGTGTTGGGTTCATCCTGAAGAATACAACAAAACAGACAGGGATGCACGTTTTGATTGGTCAAAAAAGAGAGAGATAGTTGATGGACCCCAAACAAACAAACAAATAATCATACCTATGGCCTACCTACATTACCACTCGGTGACTTATGACATTAAAAAAAAAAGATAAATCAATCAATCAATCAATCAATCAATAAATAACTAAATAAATCAACTACTAACTAGAAAATGTAATTCCATGGAAGGAATTACCATTGCATGTAAATGCAAAAAGGTTGCTGACTGTGTAAAACATTGTATCAGGCCTATAGTTAAAAAGACAACTAGGCTACACAGAATATAGATAAATAACAATAACCCAATTACAATTCCACTGAAATTACTTGGAAAGTCACATTTAAAAAGTGATTTATGAAAATGCATCAAAATTGTGGATATAGGCTATTTTGGAAAATAACTCTATTATAAAAGACTGACATGAAGTTGCCTAGCCTACTTAAAACGAGTTGCAAGAGCTGACACTTTAGTAGCCTACAGTGACGACTGGTAGGATAGCTTACATAGCCTTCATATACACTAATGCAGGTTAAAAGTAGCCTACCATAGGCTATAGATTTAGACACCATTGGAACACGGAATACAATCTCAAACAACGCCAATCAATTAACGATGATGCAGCAACAGGTAGGATATAGCAAATGTAACGTTAGCTACAGTAGGATATTTTATGTAGGCCTAGGCTACACATATTAGCCTACAGGATGAGCTAGTATGTTCTTCGAAGTGTTTCCAGGTGTGTGGTTGTCCTAATAGGAATGTACAATACGCTGTTAACAAAGGTTTTTAATTTGTGAATGATGCCGAAAGTTTTAAATGATAATTGCTAACAAACAAACGTGAAAATCATAGCAATGCAGTTTGTACTAGAAACGACTGTAAGGCTTGAACCTAAATGGTGCAACTAGTTGCTTGTAACTTGCTAGTAACTTGCTAGTAACTTGCTTGTCGTTAGCTACAGTAAATACAGTGTTTACGTTGACGTTAGGTTAGATTGCCTTTAGCTGTTGATAACGTTACAGAGAGCAAACCGGTTACTGTAACGATAGAAACAAATCAAGTAAGGAGTAGCAGGAGACAAGACGATAACGTCCTGGTTTAGCCTACAGCAGTGGCATGGTAGAATGTTTTCATAGCTATTACAGCCTGGTGCAGCGGTGGCATTTGGATCAAAGATCCTTGATTACTGACAGCTGAGCACTGACGTAACAATTAGTCTTTACCGCCAAAGGGTCTCAACGTTAACTCTATGGGAATTTTAAAATCTTTTATCGTAAATATCTCTACAAGTATAAAGTTCAAAAATGTGAAAAATACATTGGACAAATCTTCCGTACAAGACCTTTGTAGAAGTGTTTGAATGACGTCAAACGGTTAAGTGGTTTTAGCGTTATAAAACGTGGATTTTGGTCGGAAGAAGAATAACTATATTAAGAAGAATAGGGATAACAGTACATTGCATTCACATGCAATGTAACTAGGGTAGACTGCGACCAGTAGCACCAGTCAGCAGCCAGAGAGCTAGCCAGAGAGCTAGGCAGAAGCTAGAGATGCAAACCTCTCCCATTATGATGTGATGATTCACACTCTCTTTAAAAATGATTGGCAGGAGGATGAGTGCCGCTCTGAAGTCCATTCCTAGAAGAGAAGAGAGAGATACTTTATTCATGTTAGGCATCCAGTAGCTTACACATACACACACACACACACACACACACACACACACACACACACACACACACACACACACACACACACACACACACACAATCAAAATCTGATTATCATCTCAGAATGCACTGAATTGTCTACAGATTTTTCCATGCACGCACTTATCAAAGTGTAATAATAACATACCATTAGTCTTCAACAAAACCACTCTTTGGATGAATCAAGCTAGTTTCATGCTTCGTGTTAGGTATCAGTAGTGACAATGGTAGCGTCCATACATCAATCAACTGATTCAGTTTATAAATGCAATATGACCACTCACGTGCAGCAAGTCACGGAATGAAAGCATACATTCCTGTCCTATACTATTGAATTAAGTGACCAGTGCAGCAGACCTGAGATTGACTGGATATTAACACATCCCACCCCATCGGTGGAGGGCTGGAGGAAGCTTTGAGAAACACATTTGTGCTTTCATTCAGTGGCCTGCTGCAGGTGAGTGGTCACATTGGTCCTATGAACTGTGGAGTAGTAAATTGACGTACAGACGCTTCCATGGTCACTTCTGAAACTTAACACACACACACACACACACACACACACACACACCTATTAGGATGAAGCGTGGGACTGCAACAAAGCTAGTTGGACAAAAATAACTATCAGGAGGGCAGCAGGGCAGCAGGTCCTCACACCACCTGCAAACAGAGGGAATAGAAGAAGGTGAACATTAATACATTGCAAAACTCACAGAACATGAAAAGACCATCACTGATGCACTACTGCACTCACATGCATCTTAAATAAACATGCCTAGGTGTAAGTCATCAAACATGGCACAAATAAAGGCTATACAATGAAGAACATGAAGCCTAACACTTCCATAAACAAACTAAAAATCCCTTTACTTTGCATGATATTTCTGCTAATTGAAATTCCCCAAATGCCCCCATTCACATCCACTATAAGACAGATCCATCAATTAGCATACAACACTGTTCCTAAATCAGGGGGTGAAATAACTTAATATTAACCTAGCAGTACTTCATTCGTTTTAT
Organism: Sardina pilchardus; assembly: GCF_963854185.1. Classification (NCBI taxonomy): domain Eukaryota; kingdom Metazoa; phylum Chordata; class Actinopteri; order Clupeiformes; family Clupeidae; genus Sardina; species Sardina pilchardus. The sequence continues at coordinate 6,939,999 of NC_085014.1, forward strand.
TGGTCCTTTTTCCAGTTATAGCAACACTACATATTATGCATCAACACTATCGATACATG
>NC_085014.1:6947557-6955057 GCF_963854185.1 Sardina pilchardus
ATATACAAAGTTTTGAATTTGGTGTTGTTTGTGTTTTTTAAAAGCGCATTAATGATTGTGGTGGACACAGTTTTAGCTAAAATATTTTGAAGCGAGTTGATGAATAATTATAATCATATCAACCTATGCTGCAATTTTGATTTTAACCATGTTAACAGAAAGTGAGATATTTAGGTTTATTAGGTTTTTATAGGTCTGTGTGCCTAGCGGCGCACGGTCTGGCTCCCTCACTGTGGCTCACCCACTCTCCCCCCACAGTTCTTCCCACCCCTCCCCTCTCTCCCAGCTGGATGTCTTTCTAACCTCCCCCGCTTTCCACATAGAGACTCAGACACAGACAGACACACACACACACACACAGACACACACACACACACACAGGTTTGAACCTAGGTGTCTTATAAAAGGAACAATAAGTTGGTGTTATAGGCAGAAAGCAGTGACTAATTTGGATGAAATTGAATGGAGTATTAGATAGTGTGGTTGTAGTGACAGTCACATTCAAGTTTTGATGTTGTTTGGTGTGGTTGTGATTTTGTCACTTATAATAGCATATTAATGATTGACACATAGTTTTACCTAAAGTATTATGAGATGAGTTTACAAATACTAATAGTCATATTAACCTATGCTGCAATTTTGACTTTAAACACATTAACAGAAAGTGAGTTATTTAGGGTTATTTGTTTGATGCCCTAGGGAATGAAACTCAATTGTCTGTAAAAGTCTCTCACTCATTTGACATTCTGTGGTCGAGAGCACTGTCCCGCCCACTACATCATGTGATTTGTTAGTCAGTGCAGATCCAGGCGACCCCATAGAAGACTCATAGCATAGCTCTACACTGAGTGTTTTCGTGGATTTATATTGTGGAAACAGTGCAATCATTTTGACTTTTTGTCTACGGAGTTATTCTTGAAAGTAAGGTAACAGTTTTGTTGAAACGCAACTTTGCAAGCTATTTGATGCGGTTCAATAAGTTGGCTAAAGCGCTCGTTTCCTCCATCTAGCTAACTCCAAGTGATGGACGTTAGTGATATGGTGTTTACTAGCTAGTTTATCTTAGCTTACAAATAGAGCCTTGATAGCCTAGGTGACAGCCTAACTAGGCCTACCGAAACACAATCCAAACTTTTGACAGTTGTAAAATGTAACGTGAAGTTCAAATGTGTCACTGTTTGGGAGTAGCCTGCCGTTTGGGAGTAGCCTGCCTTTTGGGAGCTAACGTTATAGCAAGGCAGGTTTTTGTCACGTTCGGTAATTAACAAGTCCCAGTGCGATAACGAACGTCAAATAGCCTAGCTGCTACTGTAGTTGGTCTTGTTTGAAAAGGTCTAGCGGAAAACACAACAGGCACCTAGGGCCAGCCGTAGTAAATTCGACCTGGTTTTAAATCTTGGCCTAAGCTAGCTAGCTAGCTAGCTAACTCCAAGTGATGCACGTTAGCGATATGGTGCTTACTAGTTTATTTTAGCTTACAAATAGAGCATTGATAGCCTAGGTGTCAGTTTAACTCCTGAAACATAATCCAAACCTTTGACAGTTGTAAAACGTAACGAGAAGTTCAAATGTGTCACATTTTGGGAGTAGCCTACCGTTTGTGAGTGGAAGCTAGCTAATGCTAGCTATTAGTGGAGGACGTAAGTTTGAAACCACAACGAACTTACTCTGCCTAACTGAAGGAGGACGTTTCTCCATGGACATCTAGAAAGCAGGAGAGAAGATGACAGAACTAGAACTGGCCGTCTGCTTCACTGGTTAGCTTTCAATCAAGGTAAGAACATTTCCCTCCAGTGCAAGGCAGGTTAATGTTAATCAGTTGTGGTGATTAATTGCCTTTAAATGGAGTGAACCATCTATCTATTCAAAATAATCTAAACGTTTCCACTGTCTGGAAATACGTTAGTTTGGTGCCACCGATTCATATGAGCAGTCGTGCAATGTGTGTGTGATCCAAGTGAAACCATACGAGGCTAGAAACAACGATATTTTTCAAACGATTGATTCCTGCAACTATACATTGAAACAGCATAGGCAGACTGCCTAATCCTAGTTTTTGAAACGATTGAAGATGGTATGAACATAGTTTATCCCTTTGCATGCGTTTGCAAACATGCTCTGGGTAGACTTCAAAACGTTTTTTTATTATTTGATCTGCCATCACTAAGCCTAGTTTAATTAGGCTATAGGCCTATGCATTAATAACCTTGCCTATGATGGGCTGAGAAATCTGCTGTCGACGTTAGGCATGAAACGGTAGGCTCAAATTATTTATTTAAAAGACATCATTTATGAAGTTGTTGTTGGCTTTGCCACGCGTTCGCATCCAGTTTGACGTGTCTGGATTTTCCGATAATGACAGCAATCTCGTGATGGCAATATTGACTTTTAATTTCTGCGCGTGTAAACTAGTCTAGGCTACAGTGCCTGAAGTTAGCTGTGACAGACTAGCCTACTGGTTTTCATAGTTTTAGCCACAAAGCCTGTCTACCCTAGGTCAACTAAATTGTTTAGTTATCATCACCTTGTCATGTCGCGTTTTTCCAGCCTTATCTCCGTGCGCCCCATGTCATTCAAAACGTCATTCAAAACATATTTCGGGATAGCCATCTCACTATGAGAAAACGTATGACGACAGTGCTAAGAGATTAACACATTGGCATGCTTGGTAAACTTGTCTTGCACATAATATTGAGCTGATTTTTTTAGTGAAAATGGCCTGTAGCATTGTGCTGATAGATGAAAAAAGTCGCCTATTTAAAGGCACAGTTTGAATTTTAATCCTAGCTCTCCATTTAGTGTGTGCACTTGAACAAGTGATGTAGCTTATAACAGTAGGGCCAGACATCTGTTTTTAAGAGGAAAGGTGTAGGACATGTTACTTTGGAAGGAGAGGGAGTGGTGCAATTTGATTTTCTTTGGAACTTAAATATCATCAAGCAACCTCTTCAAACAGCATCAATATATCAATAAGCCTATTCACTATTATATTATATTGTACAGGACTAGAGCTAGAGGACTAAGGGGGCAGGCTATATGTTATCAAGTAGGCCTATATTAAAACATGTAGTCAACATTATAACTTTATGTTGGTTTAAGTGAAAACAAAGCATGTCATGAACTAGGAAAATCCATGGTACTACATCATTGTTGGCAAAATGATCATGATAGCCTACATATTTCATCCATATCTGGTTTAGTCTTGAGCAGGCCTAGGCTACTTTGCTATAAATTAGTCGTAGACTTATTACAATATAGTCTATGTATATCTATATATATCGAGGGCTGAGAACCACAGGGGCGTAAGTGACATTTCACCAACTTTACAAGAGAGCCAAAACAAATCTAACTGCTTATGTTCACAGTTAAAGACCTTTGGTTTTTGGTTTTGTCAATCATTTTATATTTATAAATATTTTACTTCTATAATTGTGTCAGCTTAAAAGAGCTCAAGAGCTTTCAGGTGATATATATAACTCAATTTTGACCAAAATGTCACTTACGCAACTGCCCCTTTGGTTCTCAGCCCTCGATATATGTTATAATGTTTATATGTATCACAGTTTATCAACAGTTCTCATAAAAGTCATCTGATGTTATCATTTAAGGGGTCATTTTTGAAAACTTTCTCCTGAGGGTGCTGGGTATATTTTCCTCTTTTTTGTCCTTTGCCAATCACACCCCTGAAATATGGTGTGAATTAGGGATGTAACGATTACCGGTGTGACGGTAAACCATGATAAAAATGTTGATGATAACAATTACCGCGTTCATTTCGAATATCATTATTATCACGGTTGATACTACGGTGTGGTAACCGCGTGTTTAATTCCTCCCAGCTTCATCCGATCCTGCTTTTGACACAAGCTGGAAGGCTACTATGAAACAAAACTTTACCTTACTAATTCTGTTTTCTAATTGATGGATTTAACCATGATTCGGATAAGGCTACACCTGCTTTTAAAGGGCGCAACATTTTCACCCCAAAACGTGCGCTGTATCATGTAGCCACTCTGCGTCTTTTTATGTAGGCCTACACGTTCACATTAAATCTAGGCTATTCCATTAACGTTATCAGGAGAATGCCGTAAAGTTTTATGTTGAGCGCTGGGTGTCACTCGTTGGATATAACAGAGATATACCAAACTCCAAATCATAAGCTATAAGCAGCCAACATTTCCAACCAAGGAAAAAGTGAGCACAATGCCACGGTAACCTACCTACAGTGGGCTATGGAATTTAGTTCATTTAGGTCTACTGTAGTGTTTAATTCAATTTCCGAAAAAAGCTACACAGCCTATTGGCAATCTTTTCCATCAAGGTAACTATCCCGTTAGCTCACGCGTCATGTCTATCATTAGGCTAATGTACAGTAGCCTAGTGCTCACCAAAATCGTAGAAGTTAACATTGCAAGACACTTATCTTTGCTATGATCCCAGCAATATTTTCTTTGACTTGTTAATTTTTTGAACATTCACTTTATTCAATGAAAACGGATATCCTTGAACTATGTGTGACTACTTTCCTCAAGAATGAAGGTTAATATAATTAGGCTACTTCACGTATCTCTTAAAGTGACAGGCTCTCAATTAGACCTACACAACACCCCTGTAATGTCATTAAAGACAAGTGTAATAGTTTAAAAATCAATATGAAGTATTCAAATTACTGAATATTTTTAGCTATACGTAATTATGCAGATCCTAACATATTCTAAACTATTAGCAAAATATATATAGTTGATGAATTCAAAATATGCACTAGAAACAAGACAAGCCATTTTCTGTGTGTGTTGAGGGTTGAGCAGAGACTAGGATTGCCACTGCTGTGAATGATCAGTATCCTGCTGAAGGCAATAAGGGTTTGCCTATATTTTTAATGTAAGAAACACTTTTTTAAACTAAATATTTCAGCTTGTCTACACCCATCAGCGCTTTCTTAACATATTGTACACACAATTTTTAAAATACCGGGATAATACCGAAAACCGTGATAATTTTGGTCACTATAACCGTGGGGTTAAATTTTCATACCGTTACATCCCTAGTGTGAATCAATCCATGCTGTTCAACATCATCGAGTGCTGTCAGTAAGAAAAAGAACAAGGAAACTTGATATGACAGCAGCAAACACTAATTTTCTATGCCCCATTCAGTTAACCTAATGATAGTTGCTGGTTCAGTATTCGGCTAAGGTTGTATCAAATTTCCTGGTTCTTTATCCTACAGTGACCTCAAACAACAGGGCTTTGAATTTGTTCACTCACAATTTCAATACTGGAAAACTGGTCTTGAAAGTCCTTAAAAAGTGCTTGAATTTGGCCATGATAATGGTGTACAAACCCTGTGCATGTAAATTTAACGGTCTATCGTAGCAATAACAGCAACATTTTCTTTTATTTGGACTTCGGATAGACTTTTTATGAGGAACATTTAAAACCCTTGAACTAATAAAGTAAATTAAGTGAGAGGAAGTGTGCGGACCTTTTACTCTTTTTTTGAACATTTAAAACCCTACAACTTATCTTCGTGGCAGAAGGCGTACTTTAGAAATTTCACAGACAAAATTGTTTTTGCTACCCCTAGTCAGAGACAGAGCTCTGGTCTAGGGTGTGGCTTAGGGACTCTATAGTGCGTGCCACCTAGCAGATTGTGTTGTGGTGACGTGTACATTCACGAAAATGAAGCAAATTTGGTGGTTTTGTGTGTTGTTGCTGCCGCTACTGAAAGATAGAGCTCTGACACATACATTGACACAATTAGGTAGGCTTGTGTGTTATTGCTACCGCTAGTCAGGGACAGAGCTCTGGCCTAGGGTGTCGCTTAGGTACTCTATAGTGCCACCTAGCATGTTGTCTTTTGTGGTTGACACATGTATTCACAAAAATGAACCAAATTTAGTGGGCATGTATGTTGCTCATGCACAGGCACACCAACCCACACATGTTGCTTTGTTAGATTCCGAAATGTCACAGGTCTCCGCACCGCAGGTGCTCGGGCCCGCCATCGCCGCTTGCGGCTATATTTATTATTATTATTATTATTATTCTTTCATCGTCTTACCCTGTGCGCCCTTTTTTCACCAACTTAGCATGCTCCAAAACTCTTGTATTTTGGCAGCTACATGTGGAGTTAATGTGGCTACTCAGTGACAGAGCTCTGGCCTAGGGTGTGGCTCAGGGACTCTATAGCGCCACCTATCGCGCTGTCTGCTGTGGTTGACACATGCATTCACGAAAATGGCCCAGATTTGGTGGGCATGTGTGTTCTATTAATCTGAACAACTTTTACATTTACACTCTATAGTAAATATTAGAAGAATTTGAGTTATGATTATGATTATGATTTTTGCACATCATGTATTTTGAAACACTTCTCCTAGACAGTTTATCGAAATCATGTCATTTCAGTAGTAAAATGATCTTGAGGGGTTGCCCAAGAGAAATTGCGAACAGATTTTTGAATTTGAAAAGTATATTGAAATGGCGAAGGTTTGAATTATGGCGACTTATTACGAAACAGGAAGTTGGTGCAATAAGCAGAAAAAAGGTTATAAATTGGATGTAATTTGGCAGCTACATGTGGAATTGCTTTTGCTAGTCAGGGACAGAGCTCTGGCCTAAGGTGTGGCTTCGGGACTCTACAGCGCCACCTAGTAGCACGTTATCCGTTGTGGTTGACACAAACATTCACGAAAATGAACCAAATTTGTTGGGCTTGTTTGTTATTGCTATGGCTTGTCAGAGGCAGAGCTTTGGCCTAGGGTGTGGCGTAGGGACTCTATAGCGCCACCTAGCACATTGTCTGTTGTGGTTGACACATACATTCACGAAAAATGAACCAAATTTGGTGGGCTTGTGTGTTATTGCTATCGCAAGTCAGAGACAGAGCTCTGGCCTAGGGTGTGGCTTAGGGACTCTATAGCGCCACCTAGTGTGTTACCTGTTGTGGTTGCCATATACATTCGCGAAAATGAATCAAATTTGGTGAGCTTGTGTGTAATTACTGCCGCAAGTCAGAAACAGAGCTCTGACCTAGGGTGTGGCTTAGGGACTCTATAGCACCACCTAGCGCATTATCTGTTGTGGTTGATACATTCACGAAAATGAACCCGATTGGTGGGCATGTGTGTTATTGCTACTGCTAGTCAGGCATAGAGCTCTGGCCTAGGGTGTGGCTTAGGGACTCTATAGCGCCACCTAGCACATTGTCTATTATGGTTGACACATTAACGAAAATGAATCACATTTGGTGGGCATGTGTGTTATTGTTACAGCTAGTCAGGGATAGAGCTCTGGCCTAGGGTGTGGCTTAGGGACTGTATAGCGCCACCTAGTGCATTGTCTGTTGTGGTTGACACACACATTCACAAAAATGAACCAAATTTGGTGGGCTTGTGCGTTATTGCTATCGATAGTCAGAGATAGAGCTCTGGCCTAGGGTGTGGCTTAGGGACTCTATAGCGCCACCTAGCGTGTTTTCTGTTGTGGTTGACACATA
>NC_085014.1:6965057-6980057 GCF_963854185.1 Sardina pilchardus
CAATTAGGAGTTAAATATTGATGTTGGCCTTCTCGTGATACTTTAAGCATTTTTTATACATATATTTAATTCATTTTAACTGACCCGCCCGCAAATGACCCGAATATCATTAACATATTTTTTTATGTCTCGTAACCGCGGGTGATTGCTCAATTTCGGGCGGGGCACGCAACACTGATCCACACTGAGGATTCAGGGCACCAGAGTCCACACTCTAAGTGTGTGAGTGTGTGTGTGTGTGTGTGTGTGTGTGTGTGTGTGTGTGTGTGTGTCTGTGTGTGTGTGTGTGTGTGTGTGTGTGTGTGTGTGTGTGTGTGTGTGTGTGTGTGTGTGTCTGTGCATGTGCCTGTGCATGTGCATGTACATGTGCATGTGTATGTTTGCCTTCATCCTGATGATGTGTGTGTGTGTGTGTGTGTGTGTGTGTGTGTGTGTGTGTGTGTGTGTGTGTGTGTGTGTGTGTGTGTATGTGTGTGTGTGTGTGTGTGTGTGTGTGTGTGTGTGTGTGTGTGTGTGTGTGTGTGTGTGTGTGTGTGTGTGTGTGTGTGTGTGTGTGTGTATGCCTTCATTGTGAATACACAGGATTGGGTCTGGATTGGGTCAATTTGCCAACCCTTCAACAATTCTCCTCAGCCCTCCTGTTGCGAAACTTCTAGGGGTTGGGAAGCTCTTTCAGATTCCCCCCAAGGAACCCCTTAGCCCTGGTTTCAACTCACCCACCCACCCACACACACACACACACACACACACTCACTGTCTCTCTCTCATGATCTCAGCATAACCACGATATGCTGCATTGTCCTGTCTGCCCGTACTCTAGTCACACACACACACACACACACGCACACACACACACATTGATTGGCCTGCTAGAGCTAGAAGCAAGCTAAATTCCTCTGTGTGCTGCATGAGTGTTGTCCTAATGAGCCATGTGTTCAGTCTGTTCAGTTCATTTCACCCATCTTTATCAAACCCCACCCATCCTCACCAAACCCCACCCATCTTTACTAAACCCCACCCATCCTCACCGAACCCCACCCATCTTTACTAAACCCCACCCATCCTCACCGAACCCCACCCACATTAACTAAACCCCGCCCATCTCCATCGAACCCCACCCATATTTACTAAACCCCACCCATCCTCACCGAACCCCACCCACATTAACTAAACCCCGCCCATCTCCACCGAACCCCACCCATATTTACTAAACCCCACCCATCTTTACTAAACCCCACCCATCCTCACCGAACCCCACCCACATTAACTAAACCCCGCCCATCCCCATCGAACCCCACCCATATTTACTAAACCCCACCCATCCTCACCAAACCCCACCTATCTTTTCTACACCCCACCCATCTTTACCAAATCCCACCCATCCGCACCGAACCCCACCCTTCTTTATCAAACCCCACACATCTTTACTAAACCCCACCCATCCTCACCGAACCCCACCCATCTTTACTAAACCCCACCCATCATCACCGAACCCCACCCATCTTTACTAAACCCCATCCATCCGCACCGAACCCCACCCATCCTCACCGAACCCCACCCATCTTTACTAAACCCCATCCATCCGCACCGAACCCCACCCATCCTCACCAAACCCCACCCATCTTTACTAAACCCTACTCATATTTATTAAACCCCAACCATCTTTACTAAATCTCACCGATGTTTACCGCACCCCACCCATCCGCACCGAACCCCACCCATCTTTACCAAACCACACCCATCATTAATAAACCCTACTCATCCTCATTGAACCCTCTGCTTTCTGTTAGATGCATCCGTCATGTATGTGTGTGTGTTAATGTGTGTTTCAGGATGAGTGTCTGTGTACGTGTTTCTTTATGCACACACAGTGTGTGTGTGTGTGTGTGTATGTGTGTGTATGTGTGTGTGTATTCAAGGGGCTTGACTATTGAATATTTTATGCCCATCAAAGTAGCTCTGCCGAATGAAAAGTGATGACAGTGAAGAAATCAAAGGCAACTGACATCAATGTTTTTAAATTTATTTATTTATTAATGAACGCAGACCCGTCAAAGGAATAGGGAAGAGGTGTGTGTGTGTGTGTGTGTGTGGTGGGATGACTGCTGGGAGGTGAGCAGTTGTTGCTAGCCAGCCTCTAAGGCGTCAACTGCTGCCGCAGCAAAATGTCGTCAGTCAGCAGTCAGTAGCAGACATGACTGTCATCTGAAATAGCCTATCTCTGCCCATCCATCCATCCAACCACACACACACACACACACACACACACACACACACACTCACCCAGCCCATGCAGCCACTGCTTTGACTGTGCAGACTCCCAAGATGCATTTCTGCCAACGTCTTTGCTTTTTTACTTTGATGTTTACAAAGCCATGTAGACATGCTACTACAGGCAAACTGAGAGATGTAGCATTTCCATACAGCAAATATGTGTGTGTGTGTGTGTGTGTGTGTGTGTGTGTGCGTGTGTGTAGACGGGCATGTGTGTCTGTTTATATTAGCTGGTGGGGTTAAAGGTGACTGTGTGACATGAGAAATCTTTGAGCTGTGATAACCTTTGTGAAGGTCATTCACTCTGCACCCACCCCCCACCCCTCACACACAAACACACACACACACACACACACACACACACACACACACACACACACACACACACACACACACACACACTGGCCTTTACAGGGTTTGTTTACTCCCCTGTATAGTAAAGCTCTCTGCTGCGGCCTGGGAGGAGTCGTAAGAGCAGGAGGAGATGTGAGCTCTGCGCTATCATCACAGTAGTGTGTGTGTGTGTGTGTGTGTGTGTGTGTGTGTGTGTGTGTGTGTGTGTGTGTGTGTGTGTGTGTGTGTGTGTGTGTGTGTGTGTGTGTGTGTGTGTGTGTGTGTGTGTGTGTGTGTGTGTGTGTGTGTGTGAGGAGCCGTGTGTGCAGGGTGAGCCGTAAGCTCTGTGCTATCATCACAGTAGTGTGTGTGTGTGTGTGTGTGTGTGTGTGTGTGTGTGTGTGTGTGTGTGTGTGTGTGTGTGTGTGTGTGTGTGCAGGGTGAGACGTAAGCTCTGTGCTATCATCACAGTAGGAGCCTGATAATGGCTCTTTAGTGCTATGGCAGTCTGCAGGAGGGAGTCGGAGGTCGCAATCAAACATAACACATCTCACTAGAGCACAGACATGACAGATACACACACACACACACACACACACACACACACACACACACACACTGTATACACACACACACACCAGACATTGATGTATACACATACAGTATGCCAACCCAATCATATGCAATCACACTGTATGGTTGCGCCGACAGAGTTGCGTTCGGACCCGACCTGAACCCGACAGCCATTTTCATTTTGATGTCCTCACCTGACCTGAACCGGACTCAGATGATGCCTCCGTTATCCCCATAATAATGATCCAATGTTCAAGTTTGTGCGTAGCCTGTCTTTGGCCTGTAAAACAACACACACACACACACACACACACACACACACACACACACACACACACACACACACACACACAGAGTGCACAATAACACAAGAGGTCCAAGCAAGCATAGCCTATTGGAACAGAATTCTAGTCTTACCATTGATAAGAAGTCTTGAAATGAACTCATTGAAACCACAGTCCTTCTGTCAATGAGCGCGTTTACACGCACATTATTGCAGTTACCTGATCATTATCGTGTTTTTGGGGTTATCAGCTAATTCTGTGCTCATGTAAACGGAATAAACATAAACAGATATTCATTATCTGTTTACTGCTGTTATCGGTTTATAAAAAAATCCATTTATGACACCAAGGTTTCTGTCAATATTATGATTTCTTCCAGACACCTTAAACAGATTATTCCAGTTACCTGATCATTCCCAGTAATGGTTTGTTTAGTGTGCATGTTAACATACTCACTGATCCATATGCAGACTCAACGCCAGGCACCGCTGCGTAGCCTCACTCTAATGCAAGCACACGCATGTGCACACAAACACACAGGAGCATAGCATAGCTAACACACACACACACACACACACACACACACACACACACACACACACACATACAGTACACACAGGAACATGTGTGTATAATGAACACTTTCACATTCACACATACATAGTAATACACACATACATAGTAACACACACACACACACACACACACTGAGAGAGAAAGAGAGCCACTCTTGCTCCTCAGTTTCAGCATCAGTATCTCAGCGCTCCACTCATCCCATTGTGTGGCTATAAGCACAATGCTGACTCTATTAGCGACTCCCGTCTTAGTGGACGAGCTTCATCAGTATGCTGCTAAAGAAGACATCCAGCCCGCGCCCAGCTCACAACACACACACACACACACACACACACACACAGCACAGAGCTCACACAGAACACACACACACACACACACACACACACAAACACACACACACACAGCACAGAGCTCACACACACACACACACACACACACAAACACACACACACACACACACACACACAGCACAGAGCTCAAACAGCACACACACACACACACACCCAGCACACAGCTCACAGCACACAGCGGCGCCTAATCAATTATCACCTCTCCACCGGCGCCAGCTGCTAGCACCGTCAACAGCATCGCCGCCATCGCCGCTCTCGCCTCCCCAAACTTCTCCTCTCATCGCCACCATCGCCTCCCCAAACTTCTCCTCTCATCGCCTCCATCGCCGCTCTCGCCTCCCCAAACTTCTCCTCTCATCGCCTCCATCGCCTCCCCAAACTTCTCCTCTCATCGCCTCCATCGCCTCCCCAAACTTCTCCTCTCATCGCCTCCATCGCCTCCCCAAACTTCTCCTCTCATCGCCTCCATCGCCTCCCCAAACTTCTCCTCTCATCGCCTCCATCGCCGCTCTCGCCTCCCCAAACTTCTCCTCTCATCGCCTCCATCGCCACTCTCGCCTCCCCAAACTTCTCATCTCATCGCCGGAGTGCTGACCATTCTCCTTCACGCTCGGAGCACTTTCAGGGTGTGGTGGGACTTGATCAAGAAAGAAACAGCAGATTTACACACACACACACACACACACACACACACACACACACACACAAACGCACACGCTTACCAGCTTACAGTGGCTTCTCCATCCAGTTCTGATCATTAAAACGCTTGCCTTGCAATGACCTGTGTGAAAAATATTTAATATATATACTGTATACCGTAGGTTACAACACAGGCTTTACCAGAGAGAGTCCGAGAGAGAGGGAGAGAAAGAGAGAGAGAGTAATATGATTAACATTTGTGAGTGTGTTGTGATGTTCTTGTACAGTACTTGTAGTGAGCCAGGCTATAACTCCATTGGCGTGTTGTTTCAGGCAGGCTAAGTCATTCCTGCTGATTGTGTGTATGTGTCAATCATTGACAATGGCATGGCACATCTGTACAGCTCCTTAAAGCTCCTCCTATACTGAACATACACTAGCTCCCTCCATATGCATCCGGCCCATGCAGCCTCCCCCCCCCCCACACTAGTGCTGATCCGTCCGTGCAGCGCGTATTAGCATCTTTAATGCCCTTGTTTCACTTTGTAGCAGCCAAAACAAGTGGGAGAAAAAAAAACGACAACAAAAACAAAAGATGACATGACACTCAGAAGCGCAACCCATTTCCCTCCAATTATACATGCCTCTGTGTCGCTAAGGGGATTGAGCGCACGATAATCTAGATAAGGGTGAACCATTAAGAATCTGTGTTACGTTAATTAAGGGGGAGCGGATTATCTCCAGTGGGGGAGGAACGAGGGAGAGACAGGGACGGGAAAAAAGAAAGGAAAAGAATGGAGGAATAAGCAGGAGTCGCTTGTAGAGGAGCGCTAGCACTAGCGCGGAGAGCCTAGCGGGAGTAGCAGCGGTAGCGTCAGTTAGGCCGTGATCACACAGGCCATCTGGGAATGGCAGGCCTGCACAGAGACAAACATGCAAAACAACAACAACAAGACAACTATATCAACAGAAACAACAACAACAAAAGACTTTCATTTGGGAATGTGCGAGCAGGCTGTGTGTGTGTGTCTGTGTGTCTGTGTGTGTGTGTGTGTGTGTGTGTGTGTGTGTGTGTGTGTGTGTGTGTGTGTGTGTGTGTGTGTGTGTGTGTGTGTAGTTGTGTGTAGTTGTGTGTGTGCATGAGTGTGTGTGTGTGTGTGCATGTGTGTGTGTGTGTGTATTTCACTCTAGCTTGATCAGAAACTGTGATGTATTGTGTGTTTGTGTGTGTAGATATACATTAGCAGCATACCCATTTCTGGCAGAACGGGGGCTATAAATTTACTGGATAAATGCCTTTCACATTAACAGCTTGGCTCATGAAGATTCTCAATCTGCCAATGGCACGCTAGCCAGAGCCAGAAGAGAGAGGGGAAGAGAGAGATAGAGAGAGAGAGAGAGAGAGAGAGAGAGAGAGAGAGAGAGAGGAAAGGAGAGAGAGAACAAGAGAAAGACAGAAAGAGAGAGTGACATGGCAAGAGAGTAGTTGGCAGCTGAGCGGTTTGATGCTGATCCACAAATGAAGTATCAGATTGAAATGATGAAAGCAAAGGACACGAGGAAGTAGCGTGTGTAGATAAGGGAGGGACACGCAGTCTAGCGTGCTGTTCATTAACACATTTGATTTGATTTGTTATGAACACTTAACCCAACCTGTTACGAAACAGATCCTCAAGATTATATATGCTTGGATGCATTTAGTGTCATAGCACTTGCATTTTTAATGAACTTGTGAAGTATAATTCTCACTCCAGAATCTCCCGACGACATCTAGCCGAGATTTATATCAGGCCCAAATGGAAAGTTAGATCATGGTGCATTTGTAATGGAGCCGCCTGCTCTGCTCTGCTCTGCTCTGCTCAGCGTTTGGCTAGCGCTCTTCACTATCTCTCAAATAAGTCACCTTGGACAAGGAGAAAATGGGTCCGCCTAGTGACTTCAGGGAAACACACTTGCTCTCCCCACACTGGCTTGGTCACATGTCAATAAAAACAGCAAGTGATCATCTGCACATAAAGCACATCAGCCCACGTGAACGTGTGAACCCTCATACAGAATGTACACAGATCTTATCAGATGTTGAAACTGAGCGGTTGCTATTTTATTCATATTTTTTTTTATTCTTTATTTTAAATGATTTAATCCTCATTCATGCTTATGCTTTCTTGTTAATTATTCTTCATTTTTAAATTATTTTACCTTGATTTATGCTTTCTTTTCATGTTTTATCATGATCTCTTTTTAATTACTCTTTGCCCATGTATGCTTTTATCTGCTATTACTGTTTGGTTCTGCTTACGTAAAGCACATTGAATGGCTTCTGTGTATGAAATGCGCTATATGAATAAGCTTGGCTGGACCTGAGGCTATAGAGGCATGAGTGGGGACAGGACCCTGGAGCCGGCCTGCAGTGTGCGCGTCGTAACGTCGGTGGGTGGGTTAAGGGTTAACTGTCGAGTGAGTGTTGCCATGATCCAGTGTGCGCGCCGTAACGTCGGTGGGTGGATGGGTTAAGTGTTAACTGTCGAGTGAGTGTTTCCATGATCCAGTGTGCGTGTCGTAACGTCGGTGGGTGGGTGGGTTAAGTGTTAACTGTCGAGTGAGTGTTTCCATGACCCAGTGTGCGTGTCGTAACGTCGGTGGGTGGGTGGGTTAAGTGTTAACTGTCGAGTGAGTGTTTCCATGATCCAGTGTGCGTGTCGTAACGTCGGTGGGTGGGTGGGTTAAGTGTTAACTGTCGAGTGAGTGTTTCCATGATCCAGTGTGCGTGTCGTAACGTCGGTGGGTGGGTGGGTTAAGTGTTAACTGTCGAGTGAGTGTTTCCATGATCCAGTGTGTGTACCGTAACGTCGGTGGGTGGGTGGGTTAAGTGTTAACTGTCGAGTGAGTGTTGCCATGATCCAGTGTGTGTACCGTAACGTCGGTGGGTGGGTGGGTTAAGTGTTAACTGTCGAGTGAGTGTTGCCATGATCCAGTGTGTGTACCATAACGTCGGTGGGTGGGTGGGTTAAGTGTTAACTGTCGAGTGAGTGTTTCCATGATCCAGTGTGCGTGTCGTAACGTCGGTGGGTGGGTGGGTTAAGTGTTAACTGTCGAGTGAGTGTTTCCATGATCCAGTGTGCGTGTCGTAACGTCGGTGGGTGGGTGGGTTAAGTGTTAACTGTCGAGTGAGTGTTTCCATGATCCAGTGTGTGTGTCGTAACGTCGGTGGGTGGTTTAAGTGTTAACTGTCGAGTGAGTGTTTCCATGATCCAGTGTGCGCGCCGTAACGTCGGTGGGTGGGTGGGTTAAGTGTTAACTGTCGAGTGAGTGTTTCCATGATCCAGTGTGCGCGCCGTAACGTCGGTGGGTGGGTGGGTTAAGTGTTAACTGTCGAGTGAGTGTTTCCATGATCCAGTGTGCGTGTCGT
Source organism: Sardina pilchardus (assembly GCF_963854185.1). Classification (NCBI taxonomy): domain Eukaryota; kingdom Metazoa; phylum Chordata; class Actinopteri; order Clupeiformes; family Clupeidae; genus Sardina; species Sardina pilchardus. The sequence goes on from NC_085014.1 coordinate 6,973,496, forward strand.
AACGTCGGTGGGTGGGTGGGTTAAATGTTAACTGTCGAGTGAGTGTTGCCATGATCCAGTGTGCGTGTCGTAACGTCGGTGGGTGGTTTAAGTGTTAACTGTCGAGTGAGTGTTGCCATGATCCAGTGTGTGTACCATAACGTCGGTGGGTGGGTGGGTTAAGTGTTAACTGTCGAGTGAGTGTTTCCATGATCCAGTGTGCGTGTCGTAACGTCGGTGGGTGGGTGGGTTAAGTGTTAACTGTCGAGTGAGTGTTTCCATGATCCAGTGTGCGTGTCGTAACGTCGGTTGGTGGGTTAAGTGTTTACTGTCGAGTGAGTGTTTCCATGATCCAGTGTGTGTGTCGTAACATCAGTTGGTGGGTTAAGTGTTAACTGTCGAGTGAGTGTTTCCATGATCCAGAGTGGGTGTTGTAACGTATGTCGGTAGGTTAAGTGTTAACTGTCATTCACTGTGTGAGTGTTCCAGTGATCTGCTGCAAGTCTGAGTGTGAATAGAGTAACACATAATTGCCTTACAATGAAGTGTTTCCAGGTCGTGATGTAACCAGGTGGTGTGTTGTATATATATATTTAGCTATACATCTCATCGTATAGGGAACCACTCTCAATGTTGTATTGTTGTGACACATTGAAGTAATTGTCTCACATAGACTGCGGTGTCTACATGATTGTGATTGATTTACACAATACACTGCTGTGTGTTTTATTCACTGTGAGTCCTATATCTGGAAAATCACACTGCATAGCTTAAAGAGCTGCGTTTATCCACCCCAACACAGTTTGTTTGTTTGTAGATCGTGAGTTTGCATCGCCAAAGAGGAACGCTGTTGAAACGTTAGTCTTACGCAGGACACACAATTCAGTGTGTGGATTTAACACAACACAAGAGGAAGGCTTTTACACTGCCTTTCCTTTCATCATCTTCCTCCTTCTGCCTTTCCCTATTCTGCCCCCCCCCCCTCAATCTCTCTCTCTCTCTCTCTCTCTCTCTCTCTCTCTCTCTCTCTCTCTCTCTCTCTCTCTCTCTCTCTCTGTGCTTTGATGAGACACATCAGATGTGTGGGGACTCTGGATCCAGCACAGCAGCAGTCTCAGCAGTAGGCAGGACTCATTTCCTTTCTCTCTCTTTCTCTCTCTTGCTCCCTCTCTCTCTCTTTCTCTCCCTCTCTGTCTTTGGTTCTTTCTCTGGCTTGGGAAGCAGTTCTGGCTCGCTGTTTTAAGTCTGTCCATCTTTCCTTTCCTTTCCCTCTCTCCCTCCCTCCCTCCATCACTCCCCCTCTCATTGCCTGCCTGTATTCCTCTCTCTGCACCTCTCTGTCCCTCTCTCTCTCTATCCCTTGTTCATTGAGTGCATCAGAGCAGGGCTAATGGCAGCCACTCTGTAGGCTGGCTGATTACTCATTCTCCTCCACGCTTCTTCGCTCTCTTTGTCTTTCACCCTCTTGCTCCCTCGTTCCTGCATCCCTCCTCTCCTCCTCCATGCATCTCTCACTCTCTCACTGGGAGATGAGTCTGTCTCTTCTCCTCTCCTCCTCTCTCCCTTCTCTCACTCTCTCACTGGGAGATGAGTCTGTCTCTTCTCCTCTCCTCCTCTCTCCCTTATCTCTTCTCCTACTCCCCCATGCATTTCTCTCTCTCTCTCTCTCTCTCTCTCTCTCTCGATTTCTGTCTCTCTCTCACATCTGTCTCTCTGCTTCTCTGCATCCCTCTGACCTGTCTGTCTCACCTCTCTTCATCCTCTCTTCATCCTCTATTCTATTCTATTCTACTCTATTCTATTCTATTCTATTCTATTCTATTATATTCTGTTCTATTCTGTTCTATTCTATTCTGTTCTATTCTATTCTATTCTATTCTATATATGTGTTATAGTACTTTGCTTCTCACGCTGTCTCTCCTAATCCTGCTCAGTCCCCTCTGGGCAGTTGCATTCCCACCCATACTGTCTATTTATTGCAAATGCACATGCTGTATTTATTCCTTTACATTGCCTTGTTCTGCCACCCTTAATCCTACTGTAGTATTGCTGTTACTGTATTTTTATTCTTTTTTAATATTATCGTTACCTGTTTTACCTTGAGAGCAAAGATTAAGCAGAGTCCAATTCCTTGTTTGTTTACGCAAACCTGGCCAATAAAGCTGATTCTGATTCTGTCCTGAACCACATGATAGTGCCATTTTGTAATGCTCCATTCATCCCACCATAGTTACTCTTTATGGCAGACCCATAGCACATTCCCTCACTTCACTCTATATCTCTCTATATATAAAACACTCTTTATGGCAGACCCATAAGCACATATATAACTCTCACCTCTCTCTATCTCTCTCTTCATAATCTATCATTTTATTATACCAGTTCCACCTCATGACCTTGTCAACCTGTACAGCCTACCTGTCAGGTCCTTTCTAACCCCTGATAACATACAACCAATCAGCCGCGAGGTTGCAGTCATGTCATTTGATGGTCCTATCACGTGACCCCGAGGTGTTGTCATGACGGCATGCTGGGGAGATTTTTTGTCATGTATGAGTGGAAGACTTTTCTCATCTAAGCGCATCAAACATGCACATACACATACACATACAAACACACACACACACACACACTGCAGATGAGGTGTATGTGTACTGTATGTGTCTATGTGTGCTTGTGTATACTGTATGTTTGTGCGTGTGTGAGTATGTGTTTGTGTGTGTGTGTGTGTGTGTGTGTGTGTGTGTGTGTGTATGTGTGTGTGTGTGTGTGTGTGTGTGTGTGTGTGAGAGAGTGAGTGTGTACACATGTGTGTGAACATGTGTGTGTGTGTGTGTGTGTGTGTGTGTGGGAGGGGTGTTAAGGTGCCGGCTGGTGGGGGAGGTGCCTCTCCTTCTCACGGCTGAGTGATACGTCTGATTGATTTAGCATATGTTAGCATATGTTAGCATAATGAAACCCAGTGGTTGCGCTGCCCTGGGGGGCACTTGGGCTATCGACTCGTAAACGCAACATGGATAACCGAGTGCGCTGGCCCACACACACACAAAGAGGGGGACGTGGGAAGAGAAACAGAGATGAATGGGCCAATGGACTGGAAGGAGTGACCAAGGTCAAGTGAACTTTACATGAACCTTGGCTCAGTTATATGGAGAGAGTTGTAAGGTTTCTGTCCAAAGCTATTTACAAAACATATTAGACCATAATGTGTAATGTGTGCAATACAACAAAATGAACAGAACAGAACATTATTGAATATTTTATAATAGCTCATCGAAATAATAATCATCATCATCATCATCATCATTGTCATCATTGTCGTCATAATTATAATTTGCTCTGTTTGCATGATATCATCTTCATTTGAAATGACGTAGCAAAACTAACCAAAGTCATTTAAGAATAAGACCCAACGTTGACTGAGGTACACAATTTGTTTACTCATGCTGGTGTCTTGGAAATGTATCCTGAGGTTGTTAGTCAATCACCATTTCTGAAAGGTTGTCAATGGAAATGTGTGGGAACCTTAACTGTTTTCATAGGGCCAAATGCCAGCTGTCGCTAAATGGCATAGCAGCTAATGTTACATGCTGTCACTACATCAAGCAGCTTCCAATCATTGCAAATTAAATGTCTAAGCCACCAATGACACTGTATGGAATTTGCTCGGACATGTTTATGGTGAGAGTGATAGATGAACAATCACAACAGAGTTTACATTCAGACATGTTGATGGTGAGAGTGATAGAGGAGCAATCACAACAGATAGTTTACATTCAGACATGTTTATAGTGAGAGTGATAGAGGAGCAATCACAACAGATAGCTTACATTCAGACATGTTTACAGTGAGAGTGATAGAGGAGCAGTCACAACAGAGTTTACATTCAGACATGTTTATAGTGAGAGTGATAGAGGAGCAATCACAACAGATAGCTTACATTCAGACATGTTTATAGTGAGAGTGATAGAGGAGCAATCACAACAGATAGCTTACATTCAGACATGTTTACAGTGAGAGTGATAGAGGAGCAGTCACAACAGAGTTTACATTCAGACATGTTTATAATGAGAGTGCTAGAGGAGCAGTCACAACAGAGTTTACATTCAGACATGTTTATAATGAGTGTGGTAGAGGAGCAGTCACAACAGAGTTTACATTCAGACAAGAGGCTCTGCAGCTTGAGTTAATGGTCCATCACGAGACACTCAACAGATGACCAGTGGCTGTGTTACGTCACGCACAAAGCGTCCGACACAAATGTCAAGCGCACCTAACTGTGTGTGCAGTGGACACCGCTGACCCTGGCCTGGACACACCTCTCACACGGCGTCTGCTCTCCAGGGCACCCCACGGCAGCTGAGCAGCGCGAGATGGACTGATTTATAGTCCATCAACATAGCATTTTACTGTGTGTGTGTGTGTGTGTGTTTATGTGTGTGTGTGTGTATATGCATGTTTATGTGTATGTATATGTGTGTGTGTGTGTGTGTGTGTGTGTGTGTATGCATGTTTATGTGTGTGTGTGTGTGTGTGTGTGTGTGTGTGTCTGTTAATGTGTATATGTGTGTATGCATGTTTATGTGTGTGTGTGTGTATATGCATGTTTATGTGTATGTACAGTATATGTGTGTGTGTGTGTGTGTGTGTGTGTGTGTATGCATGTTTATGTGTGTGTGTGTGTGTGTGTGTGTATGTTTGGTTGGCCCTGATAATGTGGTCACCCCTTGTTGGCCTGAGCGGTGTGCTGGAGTGCGGCGTGACTCATGCACATCCTCACACACTAATGACGACTTTGTCAAGGACAGCCGCCGCACTTGGCCCAGAATCGTTGGCGCTCGCGCGCGTGCAGCTAGGACTCAACTAAACGGAGGTAGAGGAAGAAAAAAAATGTGTGTGTGTGTGTGTGTGTGTGTCCATGTGTCTGAGTGGGTAGGTGGTGGTGTGGGGGAGGAAAGGAGGGGTGTGTGTTATTAATGGTGCTTTGCATGGTGTCTCAGAATATAGACTGTTTAGCAGATTTTAATTTCACAGATGGATTTCTGAATTGGCTGCAGAGACTTGCGCGCTTCTGTTTAATTGAATGTATTTATAGTCTCCTCAGCCGTTCAGTGCACGTTAAAGACAATTGTACACCACTGAGATAAGACCATCTCCACCAGCCTACACACCAACCCACACACACAACACAACCTCCACCCGATACAACACAGCCCCCACACAACACAGCCCCCACCCAATACAACAAAACCCACATCCTATACAACACAACCCCCACCCAATATAACACACCACCCAAACACACAACCCCCACCCAATACAACACAACCCCCACCCAATACCTCACAGCCCCCACCCAATACAACACAACCCCCACCTTCCCAACACAACCCCACACAACTGTCTCATGTGTGATTTATACTCCTGGCTGCTGCATCTCCTCCTGCAGTACTGGAAGGTGTATTGTGGGCAGGTGCAGTACTGGATGGTGTATTGTGGGCAGGTGCAGTACTGGATGGTGTATTGTGGGCAGGTGTAGTACTGGATGGTGTATTGTGGGCAGGTGCAGTACTGAATGGTGTATTGTGGGCAGGTGCAGTACTGGATGGTGTATTGTGGGCAGGTGCAGTACTGGATGGTGTATTGTGGGCAGGTGCAGTACTGGATGGTGTATTGTGGGCAGGTGCAGTACTGGATGTGCTATTGTGGGCAGGTGCAGTACTGGATGTGCTATGCAGGTGCAGTACTGGATGTGCTATTGTGGGCAGGTGCAGTACTGAATGGTGTATTGTGGGCAGGTGCAGTACTGGATGGTGTATTGTGGGCAGGTGCAGTACTGGATGTGCTATTGTGGGCAGGTGCAGTACTGGATGTGCTATGCAGGTGCAGTACTGGATGTGCTATTGTGGGCAGGTGCTTTCCATGAAAAGCTTGTTCACACCTGGCCAGCTCAGTGGGTGGGTCACACCCTTTGTAGAGCCAGAGACGGGCTGATTAACCTCCCCCACCTCCACCACCTCCTACTCTACCTCCTCCTCTTCCTCCTCCTTCTCCACCTCCTCCTCCACCTCTGACTCTATTTGCTCTTCCTCCTCCTCCACCTCCTCCTACTCCTCCATCTCTTCCTCCTCCTCCTCCTCCACCTCCTTCTCCTCTCTTCCTCCACCTCCTCCTCCTCCTGGTGAGCTCAGGCGCAGCCCCGTGTGGCTGAGCAGAGTGTGAGTGGAGCGCGCTCAGTGTTGGGAAGGACGCGGCTGAGATGAAAGGCAGAGGAGGAGACTGCGGTGGGTGGAGAGAGAAAGCAGCTTTACTCACAGACCAGGCTGCTTTAGCCAGCGGCCTCGTGAAAGACTTGCAGCTTCACACACTGGTGAAAGCATATGCTGTGTGTGTGTGTGTGTGTGTGTGTATGTATGCTGTTAGAGTGTGTGTGTGTGTGTGTGTGTGTGTGTGTGTGTGTGTGTGTGGATAGGTATGTGTTCTGGGGGGTGTTTAAAGAGGCTGTAGGAATGGCTCTCCACACACACGCACATGCACACACACACACACACACACACACACACACACACACACACACACACAT
>NC_085014.1:6985057-7007557 GCF_963854185.1 Sardina pilchardus
GTGTGTGTGTGTGTGTGTGTGTGTGTGTGTGTGGGCTGATTGCATGTGAGAGTAGAGGCTTCTGAGCCTGACATTTGACTAATTGCACTCGTTTGCCAATGATCTGCTCACTTGATGTACTGGCCAGGCAAACTGGTGGAGAAGCAAACATGCAATCAACCACCCCAACTGACACTCACACACACACACACACACACACACCACACCACACCCTCTCTCTTTCACTCACACACCCACACACACACACACACACACACCACACCACACCCTCTCTCTTTCACTCACACACACCCACACACACACACACACACAGCACACCCACTCTCTCACTCTCTCACATACTGTACACACACACACACACACACACCACACACACTCTCTCTCTCTCTCTCTCTCACACACACACACACACACACACACACACACACACACACACACATACAAGCAACACCCACTCTCTCTTTCACACATACTGTACACACACACACCACACCCACTCTCTCTCTCACACACATACACACACACACACACACACACACACACACACACACACACACAGACACACTTACACACACACCCACACACACACACACACACACACACATAAACACACTGATCTTCCTGTCTTCCTCATACACATACACACACTCATACCCAATGCCATTATCCAACCCCCTTCCCTTCCCAGAAAACACACACAGACACACACATGCACGTACATCAAGTAATCGCCAAGGCCAAATTCATCCAATTAGATGAGTAAATGAGTGAAGCCATGGCCCACCAAGAGGAGAAGAGGAGGAGCGAGTAGTGGAGGAGGAGAAGAGACGAAGAGGATGTGGAGGAGAAGAGATGATCAGAAGGTAGAATGAAGAGATAGAGGAAGAGGAGGAAAAGGAGGAGGAGGGTGAGAGGAAGAGAAGGAAGAGAAGGTGGAGTAGAAGGTAGAGGAGGAAGAAAATAGAGGAAGAGAAGTAGGAGGTGGAGGACGGAAGGGCAGCAGACAGCCTTGGCCATTCTCTCCTCCATATCTCAGCAGTTAGTGGAGGAGAAGAGAGGTGCGGAGCGCAGAAGGAGGACATAAAGAAGGAGGAGACAGAGGAGGAGATAGAGGAGGGGATAGATGAGGTGGAGGAGGAGACAGAGGAGGTGGAGGAAGAGATAGAGGAAGTGGAGGAGGACATAGAGGAGGTGGAGGAGGAGATAGAGGAGGTGGAGGAAGAGATAGAGGAGGTGGGGGAGGAGATAGAGGAGGTGGAGGAGGACATAGAGGAGGTGGGGGAGGAGATAGAGGAGGTGGAGGTGGAGGAGGAGATAGAGGAGGGGGAGGAGATAGAGGAGGTGGAGGAGGAGACAGAGGAGGTGGAAGAGGAGGTACAGGAGGAGAAGGTAGAGGAGGTGGAGGAGGACGAGACTGAGAGATGGAGCAGCAGGCTGTGGCTGGTGGCAGGGCATGGCCTTTCTCTCTCTCGCCCCCCTTGAAGAGGAGATGAAGATAGAGGAGGTGGATGAGGAGGTGAAGATAGAGGAGGTGGATAAGGAGGTGAAGATAGAGGAGGTGGATGAGGAGGTGAAGATAGAGGAGGTGGAAGAGGAGGTGAAGATAGAGGAGGTGAATGAGGAGGTGAAGATAGAGGAGGTGGATGAGGAGGTGAATGTAGAGCAGGTGGATGAGGAGCAGCAGGCAGTGGCTGGTGGCAGGGCATGGCCTCTCTCTCTCTCGTCCCTCTTGTCGGTCACTAATGACCGTAATCACTGGCCGCTCCTGCCTGACTCCTGCCCCCAGTGCTGCCCGTCAGCCGTAATGATGGAGCCACACAGCAGGGGACCTGGAGGGTGTGTGTGTGTGTTTGGGTGCTTGTGAATGTGTGCGTGTGTGTGTCTGTGTGTCTGTGTATGTGTGCGTGTCTGTGTATGTGTATGTGTGTGTGTGTGTGTGTGTGTGTGTGTGTGTGTGTGTGTGTGTGTGTGGGTGGGTGGGTGTGTGTGTGTTTGCAAAGAATGATTCTGTTCTGTCGGCCTGACCTACACCTCAAGGAGGACAGGACTAGCACCACCACCACTGCTCTACCATAGAGACACGCCTCTTTGCCCATCACCAGCTCCATTCAGATGAATTGGCAACTGAATTAAGATTTTATAAACCACTTCTTTATGCTATAATTCATGATTAACTCAGGGGTTACAAGTGGATAGTTAATGATATTGAGTTCATCTAAAGTGAGGACTTCATATGCCCTACAATGCATGTACACATCAGTTGTGAAGGTATATTTAACATTAATTCATTTAGAAGACACTTTGATCCAAAAAGCTCACTGATATTGAGCTGCAAATAGCTGGCAGGCTACTGATCAGAATGCCATTCTTCCTGCCAGTGGGTCAACATTCTGGGCATATAATGTTTCAGATTTGCCAAGAATGACTACTTCTTAGTAAGCCCAGCCCTCGGGCTTAAATGTTGCAGCATCTGTTCATGAGAGAAGAACAGGAGTCAGGTTGAGAAGGAAAGCCAGGTTGGGGGGGTTGGGTAAGGTAAGAGAAAAGTATACTTCAAAAATACAGGAAAAACAGTAGTGGAGTGTTTTCAAGCTGTCAGAAGGGAGAACGGAAGAAACACTTGGGGGCTCAGTGAGTGTGTGTGTGTGTGGGTGCAAGTGTGTGTACGTCTGTAAGTGTGTATGTGTGCATGTGGTGTGTGTGTGTGTGTGTGTGTGTGTGTGCGCACCCTGCTAGCTGCCTCTGCCCTGATCATTACGTAACTCTACTTTGCTCAATGCTGTCAGTAGCGTCGCAGGGGGCTGGCCGTTACCCGTGAATGTGCAGTGAGGTGCACACACACACACACACACACACACACACACACACACACACACACCTTTACCTGTGACTGTGCAGTGTTCACCAGAGTGCTGACAACTTTCAAGAAGCTCACACACATCTGCATTTCTCCCCACACCCCACACACTCCTGCATCTCTCCCCACACACTCCTGCATCTCTCTTCACACTCCCCACACACACCTGCATCTCTCCACACACCCCACACACACCCCACACACCCCACACACCCCACACACTCCTGCATCTCTCACTCGGTGCGGCGGCGCCTCCTCCAGTGCATTGTGCTCGGGCAGAAAGGCAGTTTGCTGCGCTCGGCGCAATTCCGCTCGCGGATTTTCTGTTTCAAAAGAGACGTTTTTATCCGTTTCTGAGGCGTAAAATTGGCTCCCTTTTCCCTGCGCCAGTGCGGATTTCACCTCAATCCAAACCCACAGAGCTATGACCCTTCCTTCCCCCCACCCTGTCCAGCCCCTGCAGCAAAAGAACTTGTTTGGCAGTTTGTGAATCCCGTAGGTCAAAGGTCATCTGTGGTTATGGCAGAGCTGTTTCTGAATCCCCGGCATGGGATATAACACGGCCTTTCATCCTGACACTCTGCGTGCTTTGTAGGCTGTAATTAGGACACGGCTGGGACTTAGCAATGACGAGGACATTCTCTTGCTCACTCGGACCCCCCCCCCCCCCCCCCCCCCCACCCGATTATTCCCCAGGCCTTTTTATGTACACAGCAAAATCTCCATCCTCCTCATAGACTAACAGCCGGCACTTTGGTCTAGGCATGGTGAAGATGCTGATCTCTCTTTCTCTCTCTCTCTCTCCCTCTCTCTCTTTCTCTCTCTCTGTCTCCCTCACTCTCTCTTTTCTCTCTCTAGTTCTCTATCCCCCGCGTGTTTGTGAGAAGACAGCGCTTAATCAGCGGGCTTTAATCAGAGCCAATCATCATCCCTCTCCAGGAAAAATAACACTCTTCAGACTGAGCTTCTCAGTGCAGAGAGAAAGAGAGAGAGAGATACAGAGATAGAGAGAGAGAGAGAGAGAGAGAGAGAGAGAGAGAGAGAGAGAGAGAGAGAGAGAGAGAGAGAGAGAGAGAGGTTGGACTGGGAAACATTTTCAGCTCCTCAGCATGTGTTCACTTGGACATTTACATCTAGCCTGACTATATATATATATATATATATTACAGCGCCACATCCCTATGATGTCTGAGGACAATTACATCTGGCTTGACTAGCTATATGCTACAGCGCCACATCCCTATATGTGATGTCTGAGGGCTGAGCCTTGACCCTAGTAGTGATGACGCAAAGGGGGGCTATTGGACCAGGTGTAGTGGGGGCATGGTGGGGGGCATTCGGCCTGGTTTACTGCATCACACAAATCATGTTGTTCACACCAAAAAAAAAAAAAAAATGGCACTGCCCATTAAAATGTACTTAAGCCACTGAAATTAATTAAATTGTGTTTTTAACCAAATGGTCAAACACGGGTGGCAACGGGTGGAGATGATTTTCTGCACACTTCAGCCGACAAACAACAACAACAACAACAACAACAAAACCACCCCAGCTTACTCCTGCTCCAGATGTAGCCACTGGAGTGTGTGTTGAGTGCTACTGAAGCTGCCCATGCTTGATTACTCCAGAGGAATGTTCTGGAAGGCTGCTGTGTGTCGGTGAAGGCTTTTGCCCACAAAGGTTGCTTTGTTGGTCATTTCCTTTCCGATGGTAAACAGGCTCGGTTGTTGGCTTGGCTCCCGCGGTGGGAATTTCCCCCGCAGCACAAAGAGGCCGACACCTCCCCCGTGTACATCTGAAATCACAGGGCCTGTTAACACAATATGCTTATTCATATTTCAGCGCTCAGAAGGATGGTGCACAGCAGCGCAGCACCAGACTGCCGACGCCAAAGTTGGGTTTGGGAAGTATGCTGGAGCAGTCCTGCATGGAGCGGGCAGTAGGAGGCAGCCTTGTCCGAATTAGCTGCCCAGAGATGGACATGCCTTGGTGTATGTCCAGATATGTTCTTCAGCACGGAGTGCGAGACTCCCCTTCAACCCGATGAGGCCTACCTTGAAATGAGACTGGCACATTCCAGTGGAGGAGACACATTAGGGCTAAGACGAGTAGGAGTGCTCGTATCAATGAGGGAAACATATTAGGGCTAAAAGGAGTAGGAGTGCTCTTACCAGCTACTTGGGTACTTGGCCAAGCAGAAATTGAGACAGATGTCTGGATGTCTATGAATGTTTAATTATGAACAAAGAGGACATGATGTTGGCAGACTCTGGAGAATGCTGTGAGTTTGTCATTAACAGCAACTTAATGTTTTTAAAGAAAATGGAACAGTAACACTATGTGAACTTCATGAAGACTACTACCGTAACCTGATCCACCAAGATTAAATGGGTATATGCTGATTGGCTAAAAGGGCATCTGTCATTTGCATGAAGGGCACACACCTGGCTGTGATTGGCCACACTAAGGGAAGAGGTGGTGTTTTGACACCAGCACTAGAGAATAAAAGCGGACCCCCAAGAGGATTAATTTACCGTATTGACCATAAAATAATGTGCACCATTTATTTGCTGATTGTCGAGTCTGTTAGATTGCTTACAGCAGGCCTGTTTCATGCATATGCGTTACATAATATTGTATATACAGGTGCGTGACATCATCCTTTAATGGCTGCCTGGCCATACATTTAGTCTTCATGAAATTTACCACAAAACCTCAATTTACAAGATTGCTACACTTTTGAAACAATTTGGTAAGAGTTTATGTACCAATTTAATATCACTGCTAATTTTTTACATTTCATTTTACAGCCCTGCTGGAAGTCCTAAGTCAATGAACCTTTTCCAGACCCACTCTCAATGGTTCAATTGTGAAGGTCTAGTGAGGACACAATCTTGTGAGGACACTCCTTGTGAGGACACTCCTTGTGAGGACACTGCTTGTGAACAGTGTGGTAGAGTCTTGTGAGGACACTGCTTTGACAAAATGCTCCTTTATTCCACGCTAGCATGATACCACACACAGCAACACATCTGTACACACTGAACACCCTGTCACTCTCCTGAACACACGGACACACACTCAATCAACTACATACAGACCACACGCATACACACACACACACACCCACACACACCTGTCCTTCATCACCAGTGAAGGGCTAATCTTATCAGAGGCTGGTCTGCATTAATCACAGACCATGACCGTGCCTCCGTTACATACAGCCTATCACTGGCCATACTCATCCCGTCCACACACACACACACACACACACACACACACTGTTGCATGAGGTCAGTGGGCTGCACTGTGCTGGTTTGGTCAGTGTGGGCAGAGCGATCAGCATTGCAGATCAGAATGGAGGGTTATGCATGCTCTCTGACTCAGTCATGGGAACTCAAGCCTCGTCATCTTCTGCTGTGCAGTCAAGGTGAACACAGCAGCAGCGGCCACATCAGAATATAGACACGCAGCGCACAAGGGACCAAAATAAACACTGAATCACACCACGCTCACATCAGCGCGCTCTCTCTGACCAGAGGAGGCACTACGGGCAGATTCAACCTGCTCACCGTGACCTCCAGCAACCTATCGAGCTATCTGGCCCATTGATCAAAAGCCCCCAAACTAGACCCAACTGAAGCAATATGTGTGTGTGTGTGTGTGTGTGTGTGTGTGTGTGAATCTGTGTATAAACTGTGCGGTTTATGTTATTGTATGTTAGTGCCTAACAGCTGTGCCTAACAGTACACAAACAACAGTGGTGTGTTTGCTTTTCCTTTTTTTTAAAGGCAGGAAATATATGACACTGAAGATAAAGTACACACACACACACACACACACACACACACACACACACACACACACACACCGATGACGTTGAAGCCAGTTGCGGTTCCAGACGCTCGGTGGGGCCGATCTATAGCAATCACAGTGTCGGTGTGGAGCTTGCCGCTTGGCGGGGCCCCCTTGCCAATCAGCAGAGAAAACAGAGATCTGTCATCCATTTTGCACAGCTCAGTGGACAGGGCATCGCTCCTCTCTAAGCTGCCGATCGCTCCTGTTTTAAGAGATAGCCGGAGCCGCCGCCGCCGCCGAGCCTGGTGCCGAGCCAATCCCCAACGCCAAACACTCATTATCCCGTATTGATGGCGGGTAAATATGAGGGACGCTAATAAAGCATGAAGACCTCGGCCTCCATCTCGCCTCCCGGTGCCGCCGCCGCGGAGCCTCCGCTCGGCGGAGATAAGCCGGAGGCGAGAGTCGGGAGATAGCGGGACGCTGCTGCTGCCATTCGGCTCGCGTGCAGCGCCGCTGCCTTGCCATCGGGGGCAGAATCGGAGATCGGCACAGTGGCCTCGGAGAACACAACGCCCAGAGGAGCCCAGCAGCTTACCAGTGGAGGGGGCATCCCTTTGATGAGCCAACTCTGAGCTGGCCTCAAGGGGCACTTTGTGATCCTGGTTAGAAGGTGTTGATATTTGAGCTTTGGCAGGCAGGCAAATCACACTCCTCCCACCCCCTGCTCATGAAGAAATGTGGTGGGAGAGACTGTTTGAGTCTGCACAGAAAAATTGTGTTTTTGTCCCATTCAGGACACCAGGGTTGTGTAAGAAAATCATACTGTAGATAGATAGATAGATAGATGGATAGATAGATAGATAGATAGATAGATAGATAGATAGATAGATAGATAGATAGATAGATAGATAGATAGATAGATAGATAGATAGATAGATAGATAGATAGATAGATAGATAGATAGATAGATATTTTATTGATCGCCAAAGAGAAACTCAGTACAGAACCTGAGAATAACACTGATGCATGCTGTAGGAGACAAACTGAATGTAAACATGCCTGGATTTCAAAACTCTTAGTTTACTTTAGATGCACTAGGGTTTTGTTTGGACTTTGTTTGGACTTTTATTTTGACATTGCCTTGGTTCACCTGTTCAATTCAAGATGGCGTGTTCTTCTGTATGTGCTCTGTAAATATAAATTGGGCTGTCATTTTGACAGCCCGATTTATAAGACAACTGGATTGAAACTGGAATTGTTTGAATTTGGACCGTGTGTTTCAGCTGAGTTGCCACTTGCCTGTACTACCGCTCTGGATTTTGACTGTTTGAGTACAAACACTTTATTGGAGTTCACTTCACTGTGGGAGTGTGTCTTCTGTGTTGCTGTTCAAGTTGGTTTGGAAATTCATTATATGTCTGCGTTTCAACTGAAATCGTTGCAAGCATGTCTTAATCAATATCAATTGATTTTCAGACTGAGGCTACTGGCATTGCCATCATATGAAATGAAGTCAGTTCATTGCAACCCGTAAAGGAAAATCGGGTGTTTGTACAGTACACTGAAACTAAGTGTAGGCCTATTACTTTGTATTATATAACATTAAGCGTATTGACAAAGGTGATGCTGATATGGAGAGAGGATACGCTCTTGGTCATCTCCTAATTACTGAAGAATGATGCAAGGGGAATGGATTCTTTGTGGAACCATTTTTGTCTAATATCATGTTCTGGATGAGGAATTACTCTGGGCATACCTTAGTGTGTGTGTGCGTGTGTGCGTGTGTGCGTGCGTGCGTGCGTGCGTGCCTTTCTTGTCTTATTTCAAAAGTGTAATTTATTTCAGAAGGATTATACACGTTTTCAACCAAATAGCATCCCAAAGACGTCCTGTCACCATGAGAACTTTAATAATGTCTCTCGTTTCTCAGCTCATTCATGAGGAGATGAAATTAAATAGACCAAATTAGTCAGGTGTGTGAGATCTTCTGAGATCTTCTAACTGTTATTCGTCTATGTCTGTCTCCTCCCAGATAATGTTGCTGATTATGGCTCAGTAATTTCCCCTGATCAGATACACAATTCTAACCTGGCTCTAACACAACGCTGGTGCCTTAGTAACGTAGTGTGATGGAATTGCAATGGAGGCAGTGTTAGCATTGCATGCTAGGCTTGTGTAGGTGGGACTTGGGTTGGCCTGGAAGAGTACACTACATTAGCATGTGTTATGGCAGGCTTGTGTATGGCACGGCTGGAGGCGCAGCAGAGCATCCTGTGTCGGTGGAGATTAGTGGGCATGTATGTAGCGAGGTTAGGCACAAGCATGCAGTATTGGGTACAGTATGGACTGTGTGTGATGTTAGCAGAGGCCAGTGTTCTGTTTATTGCCTTGGCTTGTATAATATGCTCCGTTAGTATAGAGGTGGGACATGTGTGTAGTGTACTTTATTAGTGTGCAGTCGACTTGTGCAGTGTGCTGTGTCAGTGTGTAGTGGTGGGCCCTGATTCCTATTAGCTGTGAACTGTAGTTGGCCCTGTTTCCTGTTAGCTGTGTGCTGTTGGCCCTGTTTCCTTTTAGCTGTGTGCTGTGTTAGTGTGCAGTAGTGGGCACTGTTTCCTGTCAGCTGTGTTAGTGTGCTACTAGCTGTGTGTAGTGTGTACTCTTTCCTGTTAGCGGTGCTGTCAGCTGTGTTAGTGTGCTATTAGCTGTGTGTAGTGTGTACTCTTTCCTGCTAGCAGTGCTGTTAGCTGTGTTAGTGTGCTGGGCTGTGAGCTGTGTGCAGTGCTGTTAGCTGTGTTAGTGTGCTGTGAGCTGTGTGCAGTGCTGTTAGCTGTGTTAGTGTGCTGGGCTGTGAGCTGTGTGCAGTGCTGTTAGCTGTGTTAGTGTGCTGTGCTGTTAACTGTGTAAGTATGTAGTGGCGGGCCCTGTTTCCTGTTAGCTGTGTGCTGTGCTATTGTGCTGTGTGCTGTGGTACCTGATTCCTGTTAGCTGTGTTAGTGGTGGGCCCTGATTCCTGTTAGCTGTGTTAGTGTGTAGTCGTGGGCCCTGATAGCTGTGTTAGTGTGCTGTGCTGTGTGTAGAGGCGGGCCCTGTTTCCTGTTAGCTGTGTTAGTGTGTGTGTAGTGGTGGGCCCTGTTTCCTGTTAGCTGTGTTAGTGTGCTGTGTGTAGTGTGTAGAGGCGGGCCCTGTTTCCTATTAGCTGTGTTAGTGTGCTATTAGCTGCGTGTTGTGTGTAGTCATGGGCCCTGTTAGCTGTGTTAGTGTGCTGTGCTGTGTGTAGAGGCGGGCCCTGTTTCCTATTAGCTGTGTTAGTGTGCTATTAGCTGTGTGTTGTGTGTAGTCGTGGGCCCTGTTAGCTGTGTCAGTGTGCTGTGTGCTGTGTGTAGTGGTGCACCCTGTTTCCTGTTAGCTGTGTTAGTGTGCTATTAGTGTGTAGTGGCGGACCCTGTTAGCTTTGTTAGTGTGCTGTGTGCTGTGTGTAGTGGCGGGCCCTGTTTCCTGTTAGCTGTGTTCAGTGTGCTGTGTGCTGTGCTATGTGCAGTGGCGGACCCTGTTTCCTGTTAGCTGTGTGCAGTGTGAAGTGTGCAGTGTAGTGTGCAGTGTGTAGTGTGCATTGTGTAGTGGCGGGCCCTGTTTCCTGTTAGCTGTGTGCAGTGTGCTGTGTGCTGTGCTATGTGTAGTGGCGGACCCTGTTTCCTGTTAGCTGTGTGCAGTGTGCTGTGTGCTGTGCTATGTGCAGTGGCGGACCCTGTTTCCTGTTAGCTGTGTGCGGTGTGCTGTGTGCTGTGCTATGTGTAGTGGCGGACCCTGTTTCCTGTTAGCTGTGTGCGGTGTGCTGTGTGCTGTGCTATGTGTAGTGGCGGACCCTGTTTCCTGTTAGCTGTGTGCAGTGTGCTGTGTGCTGTGCTGTGTGTAGTGGCGGACCCTGTTTCCTGTTAGCTGTGTGCGGTGTGCTGTGTGCTGTGCTATGTGCAGTGGCGGACCCTGTTTCCTGTTAGCTGTGTGCAGTGTGCTGTGTGCTGTGCTATGTGTAGTGGCGGACCCTGTTTCCTGTTAGCTGTGTGCAGTGTGCTGTGTGCTGTGCTATGTGTAGTGGCGGACCCTGTTTCCTGTTAGCTGTGTGCAGTGTGCTGTGTGCTGTGCTATGTGTAGTGGCGGGCCCTGTTTCCTGTTAGCTGTGTGCAGTGTGAAGTGTGCAGTGTAGTGTGCAGTGTGTAGTGTGCATTGTGTAGTGGCGGGCCCTGTTTCCTGTTAGCTGTGTGCAGTGTGCTGTGTGCTGTGCTATGTGTAGTGGCGGACCCTGTTTCCTGTTAGCTGTGTGCAGTGTGCTGTGTGCTGTGCTATGTGTAGTGGCGGACCCTGTTTCCTGTTAGCTGTGTGCAGTGTGCTGTGTGCTGTGCTATGTGTAGTGGCGGACCCTGTTTCCTGTTAGCTGTGTGCTGTGTGCTGTGTGCTGTGCTATGTGTAGTGGCGGGCCCTGTTTCCTGTTAGCTGTGTGCAGTGTGCAGTGTGCTGTGCTATGTGTAGTGGCGGACCCTGTTTCCTGTTAGCTGTGTGCTGTGTGCTGTGTGCTGTGCTATGTGTAGTGGCGGGCCCTGTTTCCTGTTAGCTGTGTGCGGTGATTGATGTGTCTCCTCCTGGGCTGCTGCTCGGCGGGCGCTGCTGTTTGTTTGTTTACACTAATGGGTCCAGTGACCTGTCAGTCCGCACTCTGGCTCGCCGAGACCACCGCCAGAGCAGCGGGGTGTGATCCATTGATTACCATTCGATGCATCTTCCTGCGCGGAGGAAGCTGTCAGGGAGGGCCAGACAGAAGGCAGGGGATGTGAATGAAGGCCTGTGCACCGGCGGAGATGAGACAAAGGCCCATTAAAGCCAAGCTTTGATTGGTATTGATGGGGAGGAAAAGCAAAGCAGACAAAAACAAAGAAGCAAAGCTCATCTTTGTTTTCTGTCTTTGAGGAAATAGATTCCAAATATAGAGTCATATCAGAAAACAATGGGCCCATCGTAGAAGGAAAAAACTCCAGACATGTTTCTTATTCTCTTTCCAAAGTATTGCTTTTTGTTGTTTTTCTGAACCCTGATCCCCGCCATGGCGTCTGCAGTTAACACATGGCCGGTCTCATTACGCCCAGCCACCATCAGCGGCCTGTGGATCACCACCACCACCCTGATCTGACCAGGCGTCTGGATCACCACCATCCTGATCTGACCAGGCGTCTGGATCACCACCACCATCCTGATCTGACCAGGCGTCTGGATCACCACCACCATCCTGATCTGACCAGGCGTCTGGATCACCACCACCACCCTGATCTGACCAGGCGTCTGGATCACCACCACCACCCTGATCTGACCAGGCGTCTCTGGATCACCACCATCACCACTGACCCACCAGTGTTAGAACTCACATTGATACATACATTGTGACCCACCAGTGTTAGAACTCACATTGATACATACATTGTGACCCACCAGTGTTAGAACTCACAGTGCTAAATGCATTGTGACTCACCTGCGTTAGAACTCACAGTGGGCAGCCGTGGTGTACTGGTTAGCGCATCGGGCTTGTAAACGGAGGGTTGCTGGTTCGATCCCTGACCAGTCCACCACGGCTGAAGTGCCCTTGAGCAAGGCACCTAACCCCTCACTGCTCCCCGAGCGCCGCTGGTTGGGCAGGCAGCTCACTGCCCTGGGTTGTGTGATTCACCTTACTGTGTGTTCACTGTGTGCTGTGTGTTCACTAATTCGGTTAAATTGGGTTAAATGCAGAGAACTGAATTCCCTCACGGGATCAAAAAAAGTATATATTCTATTCTATTCTATTCAGTGCTAAATGCATTTTGACCCACCAGTGTTAGAACTCACAGTGCTAAATGCATTGTGCCCCACCTGCGTTAGAACTCACAGTGCTAAATGCATTGTGCCCCACCTGCGTTAGAACTCACAGTGCTAAATGCATTGTGACCCACCTGCGTTACCGCTCACCATGCTACATACATTGTGACCCACCAGTGTAAGCACTCACAATGCTAAACATACTTTGACTCAGAGCCATATAAAGAGAGAGTTGCGACAACTCCATTGACGCCAATGTTCCATATTTTCTCAACAATAGTTCCCGGAAGTTAGGATCGAACACTCATTAAAAGACGGTTATTTTAACGAACAGTCAATCGCAGTGGCGGACCGTCAGGGCCTTCAAGGCCTTCTCTGAAGGCCTAACTATTTCCAAACGAATGAAAAATACTAGTGTCTTTAATAACATTTTACTTAACCATATTATTTGCTACTGATTCTCCTTCCCCGATCGTTCTCGACTACTACCGCTGTCGGCTATGTGATTTGATTGACAGACTGTCTGAACAAATAGCGAGAGTGTGCGATATATTTTCATCCAATCCCATGAGTTCCCTTGTTAAGGCCCGCATCAGGCCTTCACAAGGAATCACTGCGTTTACGGTACCTAAGCAACCATTAGAAATCATATTTGGATTCGGGTTGATTGATGGCTACATCTGACTAATTAGCCAATCAAATCGACCTATTATGGCGAGGTAGGCAGGTCTGACTGCAGCTAGGCCTGCAATGTTCGAAAAGAATACCCGGAATCGTTCATCACAAAATGTTAACGCTGTTTGAGGCGTTTATTGTCTCTGGCTTGACGTGAGATCGAACATCTTGTGCCAGTGTCAGAATCAGACTGGACTTCAATGGATAAATAAATGTGTCATACTGACATGACTATGGTTATAGTTATGAATAGTAAATAAACCATCATTAAGCAAAAATAATGTAGGCTATAGTGTCAGCTGGACTAGCAGATATCGATAGTGCTACACATAACGTCAGCTATAACTCTGCACGTAGCTGGTCACTATGCAGGAATTGGTAAGTTTTGTTTCATGTTTATTTCATAACATAAGACTTGAAATAGATGCTTGTTATCTGGCCCTGTACTATATAACAAACGTGTTTTAGTGCTGCTTGGTTACGACTAGATTGTTAGCTTGGTACGACTAGATTGTATGCTAGCTTGAAGTTGTGTGCGAGTTGATGAGACTTTGGTGAAGCTGTCGGGATCGGCATGTCAAACTGTCATTTGATTCCCTGCCCTCCCAGGTCTGGTTTACTGCCAGTCTACTGCCCTGCTAGTTTAGTCCGACTTTTGATCTCTTTGAGTTTTGTGGAAATTATTGGTGAAATCCGTGGCATGGCCATAACTTGAGCTGGCAATTAATGCCAATGCCTATGGCATTTTGAAGTAGCCAACAAGCAGTGGCAACATTAGGGCAATACGTTTTGTGACTTCTATGTTTAATATCATGGGTGGTGTGCTGTGACATTTTCTGTTGAGACATTTCTCATAGTGTACCGTGAAGGTTTGGCAAACACTGTAGCAAAGATACTGACTGTAGGATAGCCTAGCCCTGTAGTTCTAGCTTTTGAGTAATCGGAGCAGCAGCGAAGCAACCTAAAATAATTGCACTGTAGGCTACACGCTACAGCTAAATAGAAGAGCTCTAGAAACAGTCGGAAGCAAGTAAGCCGATGGCCTAAATATTTCAAGTAGGGCCTAGTCTGCTCAAACCCATGCTGCTGATAAGGATAATGGCAAGTCCCAATAAAGATGTTTACCAATAAACAATGCGGAATTCAGCTCGGACGTATTTGTTTATGTAACGAAAATAGTGATATAATACACCGACTCGCGTTAGAAAGAGAAAACGTTTCTCTCCCACTGTGAAATGCAGGGAAATTGCACATTTTAACCTTTTAATGTAAAAAAAATCTGCGGGGGGATCCCCCCGCAACGCCCCCCTATTTTTTTTTTTTTTTTACAAAAAATAGTCATTATTGAAGGCCTAATTGCTGAACTCACGGTCCGCCACTGGTCAATCGCTTCCGGGAACTATTTTGAACTATTTGAAGTTACACGAACCACGTCACAAACCGAATTTTCTGTACCCGGGTTGTCGCAACTCTCCCTTTATATGGCTCTGCTTTGACTGCTGCGTAAATTAGCTTCGGCAAGCCTGTGCACTCATGTCATTCTCAGTCACTTTGGTGCATTCTGCGGATCATCATTTATGTTTCCACAACCTCATGCATTTATCGAAATTGTTATATCTATGCCAATCAACATGTCAGTGCCATCGAAATGAAGAGTTCCTCTGTCACTGTTATGAACAAGATCTTATGAAAATGCACTAGGCAGCAAGGCACAATTTTAACTGTAAAAGTTCAATCTTACTGTATGTGGGGCATTGCAGCTCACACAGGATTCATATTCACTGTATGTTTGGACAGTTCTCCCATAAAGACTCAGGGAATAGGAGTAATATTTAAATGTTTAACTTACATAGAATTGTACAAAGTTCATAAGATTAACAATTAGGAGAGGAAAGTCTGGTGTAGGCTTCATCATTGGTCCAGATCTTGGAGTGGCTTGACCCAGCAGGGCCTGCCCCTGAGCGATGAACAGGGACCAACGTGCTGGTGTAGTGGAAAGGGGTTGACTTCAAAATGATGGTGCAGGCCAGTTCGACACGTCATTATGTAGAGAGTTGAGAGTTAAGAATGAATGGGTGAAGAAGCATTAGAGTCTTCATGGTAGATCTTGCGCTAATTTCTATAGCGCTTTCATTGCTGTCTGTGCTACATTTGCTAGCCAGATCATATAATGCACTGTCATAAGGAGAGAGCAGACCGCTCTACACTACAGCAGTTCTTTCCTATAAAAAATGTAATAGAAATGGCAAAATTATACTTGACAGAGTATGACGTACAGTATATGACAATTGGTTCAACACTTTTCCAATTAAATAGTAATGCACTCATGCCCAACTGTTGGTAATTGGTTATGTCAACAACAACAGACAATTGTACTCAAGCAATTGCATGGATGTGCAAAAGCATTTGCTGTTGGCTATAATAAGCAATGCAAAATTGCTTTTATGGCGTGCATAAGTGATGTTGAGGTTGAACTAGTAATTTTGAGAATTCCAGATTTGATCGGAGATATGCACCAAAGCGGCTGAGGAAAACTGTGTGGAAAAACTCCCAGGAAGTGCACATACGGATTAAAAGAGAAGAATACCTGGAATATCGTATACAGTCAGATGCCTGTGATACAAAAAAATCTCTGCCAAACAAGGAAATATAATAAGACTGAAAGCTTTTCTGAGAACCTCCTGTACTGTATGTCTGCCATGTGCCTCTAATTGCTTTTATGCAACATTTAGTCCCGGACAAACAATGTATTGATTTTTGATTAGACAAGACACATTCCATGAGAGGGGATGTCCTTTACCTACAGTACAGTATTTGGACTCTTCAGCGCTGGTACTTACTCCATATAATCATACTCCGTAAACATTCAGTTCTCTCACAGAAAAAGGGAGACCAGGGAGAATGTCAAGGATGTCATGAGAATGCTGTGTACATAGACGGATACTGTAGGTAGACTTGTTTGGATTAGCTAGCTTGCGTGTTCCCATGCTGCCTTGCGCGTAATATGATTCATGCTGCTAAGGCAGCCTGGAAACGGTCGCCCTCATTTTTGCCTCAGATAGGGGACCAATCACAGAACAGGGGGGAAAGCAAGACCATGATGAGCTATGCACAAACACATTTGTTAGACATCTGTCATCCGTGGCGCCCAATAAACGGACCTGGGCATTTTTTTTCAAATACGAGAAAATGGACGTTTGGTTCCCTGACCACGTCTCATTGAGGAGTGGTGGCGCTAGCCAGGCTATGGATTAGCTAGATTGATGTATGGATTAGATTGATGTATGGATGGATTGATGTATTGACAGACACAAAGACAGACAGATAGATGGCGAGAATAGGAGAGATGGGTAGACAGATGGATAGATAGATAGATAGATGGCTAGAATAGGAGAGATGGGTAGACAGATGGATAGACAGATAGATAGATAGATGGCTAGAATAGGAGAGATGGGTAGACAGATAAATAGATAGATAGATAGATAGATAGATAGATAGATGGCTAGAAGGGTGGCTAGAATAGGAGAGATGGGTAGACAGATAAATAGATAGATAGCAGGCTAGATAAACAGACAGATGAGATCCCATTGAGATGGCTGTAGATCAGAGGGATGGTGTGATGAATGAGCTCCCGTAGGCTGATAGTAGCCCCCTGACCCTCTACTGAATGATTCACACATGAGAGGGAGAGTATGAGTATGTGTGTGTGTGTGTGTGTGTGTGTGAGAGAGAGAGAGAGAGAGAGGGATAGTGTGTGCTTGTGTGTGTTTGTGCATGAGAGAGGGAAAGTGTGTTTGTGTGTGTGTGAGAGAGAGGGATAGTGTGTTTGTGTGTGTGTGTGTGTGTGTGTGTGTGAGAGAGAGAGAGAGAGAGAGATAGTGTGTGTTTGTGTGTGTGAGAGAGAGAGGGATAGTGTGTGTTTGTGTGTGTGAGAGAGAGAGGGATTGTGTGTGTGTGTGTGTGTGTGTGTGTGAGAGAGAGAGAGAGAGAGAGAGAGGGATAGTGTGTGTTTGTGTGCGCGTGTGTGTGTGAGAGAGAGGGATAGTGTGTGTTTGTGTGCGAGTGTGTGTGTGTGTAAGAGAGGTCACGTAATCAAGAGCAATCTGTGGCAGAGTGGCCATTTTCAACACGGCTACATCCAGCGCCACCCCTCTCGCTCCCTCACCTCCTTTTCATCTCTCTATCGCTCGCTCTCCTCCTTTTCATCTCTCTATCGCTCGCTCTCGTCCTCCTCCACCCACTTGTGCTTGCTTGCACACACTCATCCCTCCCTCCCTCCCTCCCTCCATCCCTCCTTCTCTCTCTTTCTCTCCATCTTCCTCCCACCTCTCTCCATTCAGCTCTGTTCAAAATGTGTGTGTGTGGGATGACGAAACAATAGTGTGTTAGTGTTGTTCACTCTCTTTATATTAGAGGGCCAGGATTGCTCTCTCAGAATAATAATGTGTGTTTTTAATGTGTGTTTATCTCCTGGTTGTCAGTTTTCATTCCTAGACAGGGAGACATAGGAAGAGATGATGATGACGATGATGATGATAATGATGATGATGATGATGATGATGAAGAACAATAAGATGATGGTGATGATGTTGATGGCAATAATGAAGATGATGGAAAAAATGATGATTGTGTTGGAGGTGATGATGCAATAATGAAGGTGGTGGTGGTAATGAGGATGAGGATGATGATGATGATGATGATGTTGCCAATAATGACGATGGTGGTGGGAATGAGGATGATCATGATTATGGCAATAATGAAGATGGTGGAAAAAATGATGATGGTGTTGATGCTAATAATGAAGATGGTGGTGATGAAGATGATAAAGCAATAATGCAGATGGTGATGGTGATGAAGATGAATATGATGATGATGATGATGATGGTGGCAATTATGAAGAAGATGGTGATGATGGTGGTGATGATATTGAAGGAAGTAAAGGAGGCACAAATAACTCTTGATAAAGACAAGAGAGGAGAATAGTTACATACTTCATCCTGTCTTCTCTTTATCTTTTTCTCTCTCCATCTCTTTCTCTCCCATTCTACCTTTACCTTACCCACCTCTCTATCTCCCTTTCCTCCAACTCCATCTGTCACCACCCTTTTTGTTTCTCTCTCTCTCTCTTCTCTTCCAGGCTGTATTGATCAGGGGAGCTGTGGGTTCCCAGCTTGTGTATGAAGAGTGGACTCCCCCGACTCGTCTCCCCAGGATAGCTCTGCTTCCGATGAAGTGGCAGCATCAACACAGGGATGTGTGTGTGTGTGTGTGTGTGTGTGTGTGTGTGTGTGTGTGTGTGTGTGTGTGTGTGTGTGTGTGTGTGTGTGTGTGTGTGTGTGTGTGTGTGTGTGTGTGTGTGTGTGTGTGCCACCTTCAAACTGTCATTCAAAAGGGATGGACATAGACCACCACAATGACCCACTGCAAATAAAAGGTACATTGTACAAAGGAGGAGAAGTGCTAGTGTGTAGCAGTGACAGACCATGAGTTAGTCTGGTGAATAGCAAAACCACTAAACTGACTTTCTGTCCATACTCACCTGATATGATACCCCTAATCACTGATACCGGTTTTGAAAGTGTGTAATATCAGTCATTTCAGAAAAAGGTGAGGTTGGTGACTCACCTGATATTAAACCCCTAATCACTAATACCGGTTTTAAAAGTGTGTAATGTTGTGTTGGTCATTACAGTACAGGTGAGGTTGGGGATGTTGGTGACCACACTCACCTGATGTTAAACCCCTAATCACTGATACAGGTTTTGATAGTGTGTAACATATGGCTCAGGTACAGGTTGTGTAGTTCAGGTGATTACAGTAAAGATGAGATTGGTGGCTCAGGTACAGGTTGTGTAGTGCAGGTGATTACAGTAAAGATGAGATTGGTGGCTCAGGTACAGGTTGTGTAGTTCAGGTGATTACAGTAAAGGTGAGATTGGTGGCTCAGGTACAGGTTGTGTAGTTCAGGTGATTACAGTAAAGGTGAGATTGGTGGCTCAGGTACAGGTTGTGTAGTTCAGGTGATTACAGTAAAGGTGAGATTGGTGGCTCAGGTACAGGTTGTGTAGTTCATGTGATTACAGTAGAGGTGAGAGTGGCTCAGGTACCGGTTGTGTGGTGCAGGTGATTACAGTAAAGGTGAGATTGGTGGCTCAGGTACAGGTTGTGTAGTGCAGGTGATTACACCCTCCTGTGTTATTACACCCTCCCTGTTGCACCTGAGGAACTGTGGTCATTGGCAGGTGGAGTGTGTGTTCATCTGTGTGAGCAGGTGGAGTGTGTGTTTATCCCGTTTCCTTGAGGAGATGTGGAGATGTGTTGGAACACCAGGGTTTTATCTTACACACACAACAAATAGAGTGGCACTTGGAATAATTTGACCTTTAACCATATGTGTGTTTGTGCTTGTTTGTGTGTGTGTGTGTGTTTGTGTGTGTGTGTGTTTACTTGTATATGTGTGTGGAAAGAAAGAAAAAACAACTTCTTCACACTCGTTGCTTTCCACAACCATTATTTTCGACTAAAGATTTCATAGTAAAATATGTCCGACAAGTGATGCAGATGGAAAAAGGAGAGCAGAAACACAAGAGAAGAAATATGAAGTCATATTGTACATGTCTTTACAGAAGCAGGGACGGCCATTTTGGTCCACCTACCAACCCCTCTTCACCTCCCCTCTGCTTCATGGGTCATTGGCTAGTTAATCCACCCCCCCACTCCCCCCTCTCACTTGGCTAATCTCAACCCGTAGATCCCTGAGCCTTAGAATGACTTTAGGTAGTCGAGTGTGTTTTTTTTAATTCCCATATATCATTTATTTATTTTAGTAATTAATTAATTATTTTTGTGTATTAATCTATGCTCTATGTAATAGTATTAAATATGTATACAGTTCTTTTTTCTCCGTATAGAGTATATATTTTTTTTAGTTTCTTTTCTTTGTACTCTTTTACGTTTTTCAAAGTACGGAGTCCGCTCAGTGGTCCTTTGTTTTCTGTTTGGCAGGGACGTAGGGCAGGACAGTCTGAGTGCTCTTGTCGGACACAGTCTGCGTGCTGCTGTTGCGCAGCAGCTTCTTCCGACACGAGGGCTGCAGCAGGCCCTTGCGGTTCAGCGCGTGAGACCCCAGCGGCAGCCGGCCCACGAGCGACGGGGCCGTGGAGGGCGCCAGCGAGGCCGGGTCCGTCAGACAGTTGTGGAGTCTGGAATGTTCCGTGGCGGCGGAGGAGATGAGCGAGGAGAGCGGCGGGACGGGCGAGCAGGCGAGCGGGCTGAGCTCGCTGTCGGTGTCCGGCGTGCAGCAGTCCCGCTTCTCGTCCTCCTCGTCCTCCTCGTCCTCCTCGTCCTCCTCTCCGTCCCCGTACGCCTCCTCCTCTTCCTCCTCCTCCTCCTCCTCGTCCTCGTCGTCGTCGCAGCACAGCGCGTGGTACAGGATCTTGTCGCTGAAGCGCACGCGCTCTCTTGTGCCCGAGGTGCGCGACGTCTTCTGGCTGTGCGTGGAGCTGGACGCCTCCTCGCTGGACGAGTCCGGCGTGACGGTCAGCGGGCCGTTGGGGATGAGCGGGACGCCCCCGTTCATCTGCGAGTAGGCCGAGGTGGGGCCGGTGGAGGTGCCGGTGGTGGTGGTGGAGGGAGGCGGAGGAGGGGACAGGGAGGACGGGGACACCAACCCCCCTGTCCGGCCCGGTCCCAGTCCTGACCCCGACCCCGAGTCCGAGTTCTCGTCTCCGGTCTGAACGGCCGTCGTGGAGGCTCTCACGCCTACCGACTTTGTCCTTGTGACCGCACCTCCTCCTCCTCCACCTCCTCGTCCTCCTCCGCCATCACCCGCTGCGAGTCTCGACCCCGACCCCGACCCAGGACCCGATCCTGATCCTGATCCCGGTCCGGCCCCGGGCGCGGTGGAGGTGGAGGTGGAGGCGGACGCAGAGGCAGAGGCAGAGGCAGACGCAGAGGCCGAGGCCTCCAGGTAGTTGCAGAACTCCCAGCTGTCGGAGAGCAGGTCGTGGCTGAGGAAGTCCAGGCGGAAGGCCTCTCCCAGGCCGCGCTCGCTGCTGGACGTGCTGCTCGCGGTCGCCACCGTCCAGTCGTCCGGCTCCAGGTCAAAGTCAAAGTCCGACGTCAGCTTGTCGATCTGACCCACCACCTGAGAGGAGGAGAGAAGGAGAGAAGGAGAGAGGACAGGGGAGAGGGAGAGGAGGAGGAGGAGGAGGAGGAGACAGAGGAATGAGAGGATAGAGGGTGCGGATGAGAAGAAGAGAGAGAAATGAGAGGATAGAGGGAGAGGATACAGACGAGAGAAGAATGGGAGGATGGAGGGAGAGGATGGAGAAGAGAGAGAAATGAGAGGATAGAGGGAGAGAGGAATGAGAGGGAAAGGTAGATCACAGGGGGCATGAGAAGATGGCCAATGAAATGGTTAGGGTTGAGTAATAATGGATGAAGGCCGATGAAAAGCAGAAGATGAAGAGAGGAGATAGAAGAAAGGAATGGCAGAAAAGAACAGGAGGATGCAGGAGAGGAGAATAGAGAGGAAAAGGAGGAGAAGAAAAGAGGTGAAAAGAGAAGGAGCAAGAAGAGAGATGGGGAAGAGGAGGGACAGAACAGGACAGTGTGTTAGAAGCAGAGCACAGATTTATCATCCACTTGTCAGAGCCTCTCATTTTGTGGCAGTAAAATGATACAGCAGTTTTATCACCGGCCACCTCGGCTGACTCTGCATACGTCATCCACACTCACTGGCCAGCAGATCTATCAGCGCAGGCTCCTGAAAATAGCACTGGGTCACTGACTCACTGTACATTAGCGGCTCCTGTTGGACTGTTCATCATGACAGCGGGAGATAAACATTTATGGGATGCAGAAAAAAAACAATAATTGCATTGGAGGGGCCATTGATTTGTGTTGATTTGCTGAAAATAAAACGCCAAGCTCTCACACTTGACATTTGAGAGTAGTAATCAAGACACTGGGCTTCTCCGATAATCTGTTATGAGCGGAAAAAACGCCAAACATTTTCTTTAGTGCAAAATCAATTTCCCCGAGCCGTTGGGTTATCATTGCTGCGATGCTCTCGGCTGCCAGATTTGAATTCACCGCACCTCTGCAGCCCCGTGATTGTGGAAGCACTTCCTGGAGATCTACGAGTCGCAAACCTCTCCCTCATCAGCCCGGCCAAATACGGGTACCGTTAGGCAGCGCCGATTTGAAGGAGGATCATTATCAAGCATAAATAAGTTGCGTCGGAGCAGCGAGTGCATCTGTGATTTCCCCGTTAATGTGGCGGATTAACCTCCGCTGCCATTCTTCCGCTGGCTGCTTTTTAA
>NC_085014.1:7035057-7037557 GCF_963854185.1 Sardina pilchardus
AACATTGGATTATGAACATAGGCTATTCCACACAAAAACACGAGGTAAGTGGAGCTAAATGAAGTTATTATTTTGCTGTCACTTCGTCTGTTTTATGGCCTAGAAGGTTGTATTTGGTATCTGTGGATAGCTCTAGCTCTCCTCTTTCATCTGACATGCGTGCCAAATCTTTTTGATCGCGATTTCACGAGGAAATCAAACGAGAGTAAAGGTAGCCAAAGATATATGATATTATTATTTGTTTGTAACTTCGTCTGATTTTATCAAACGAAATGATCGATGTATTTGGTATCAATGCAAAGCTCTGCTTCTCCTCTTTCATTTAATATGCGTGTCATGTCTGTGCGATGCGTGGTCCGCGAGTAATTTAAGCGAGAGTTCTGGATGCGCCGGTGAACGCAGAGCAATATAGACTGTAAATATGATATACTTTGATTTAACTTCATCATTTTATTTTATTTTCATACTTGATCGTACAGACAAGTGTCTAGTATCGTTGGAAAGCCCCGGTTCTGCTCTTTCCTGCAATATGAGTTTCATCTCGCTGTGACTAATAATAGCGGAGCAAAGGAGCTGGGCTAGCATGCAGTAGCCTCGGATATTGTGGGTTCAATGTGAGTTCCCAGCCTCCTCCACCCTTGAACAACCTTGAACTTAATCCTAAATTGTTCTAGATTGTAATATAATACAATATATGTAACATGTATAAGTTGATTAAAAAGAGGCCTCTGGTAAATTAATAAATGGAAATATTTCAAAGGAAAAGACATGCAAACCTATAGTGCTCACCTTTACTTCAGCTTGCCTGAACTGTGCTGTGCCTATCCTCATCTTATCTCTCTCCTAAGGTTAGCCTTAATGCTAGCTCCTTACTCAGACCATAGGTTCAACACTGTGGGAATTAGCCTTCATGCTATCAAGCTCCTAACTCAGACCATAGGTTCAACACTGTGGGTTTAAGCATCATGCTAACTAACTCCTTACTCAATACATAGGTTCAACACTGTGGGTATAAGCATCATGCTAACTACCTCCTTACTCAATCCAGAGGTTCAACACCGTGGGTATTAGCCTTCATGCTAACTACCTCCTTACTCAATCCATAAGTTCAACACGGTGGGTATTAGCCTTCATGCTAACTACCTCCCTACTCAGACCATAGGTTTAACGCCGTGGGTATTATAGAGCACAGTCACCACACCAGTCAACAGAAGGGTAAAACAAGGACGATTTGAAGGGCCTGTTTATTTCTCTCACTCACACACACACACACACACACACACACACACACACACACACACACACACACACACACACACACACACACACACACACACACACACACCTTCCCCTGGAATATCCATATGACTTGTGTTTGATGTCCCCAGTAATGCCGACATAATGTGTGAAATGTCCTTACAATGTCCTCTTAATGTCTTTGCTGTGCCCTCGTCTTGTCTCCTGGAGTGTCCCTTTGATGTGCCTGTGAAGTGATGTGCCACTCCCTCCCCCTCTCTCCCCCCCTCCCCCTCTCTCTCCCTCTTTCTCTCTCTCTCTCTCTCTCTCTCTCTCTCTCTCTCTCTCTCTCTCTCTCTCTCTCTCTTTCCATCTCTCTCATGTCTCTGCAGAGGCCCTGCAATGCCCCTCCAAGGTACGGCAACATCCCTGTTTGATGTCCTTGTGTGTGTGTGTGTGTGTGTATGTGTGTGTGTGTGTGTGTGTGTGTGTGTGTGTGTGTGTGTGTGTGTGTGTGTGTGTGTGTGTGTGTGTGTGTGTGTGTGTGCATGTGTTTGTGTATGTGCGTGCATGTGTGTGTGTGTGCATATTTTGTGTGTGAGTGAGGCTTGTGCGTGCGTGTGTGTGTGTGTGTGTGTGTGTGTGCAGGTGCATGTGCATGTGTGTATGTGTGTGTGTGTAAGCGTGTGTGTGCAGGTGCATGTGCATGTGTGTATGTGTGTGTGTAAGCGTGTGTGTGTGTGTGTGTGTGAGTGTGTGTGTGTGTGTGTGTGTGTGTGTGTGTGTGTGTGTGTGTGTGTGTGTGTGTGTGTGTGTGTGTGTGTGTGTGTGTGTGTGTGTGTGTGTGTGTGTGTGTGTAAGTGCTGTCCAGTCCTGGCCAGATCAGCATGACGTGGCGGATATACAGCCTTTTTTGTCCTTGTCTCCCACTCTCTGTCTGTTCATGGCTCTATTGTGTGTGTGTGTGTGTGTGTGTGTGTGTGTGTGTGTGTGTGTGTGTGTGTGTGTGTGTGTGTGTGTGTGTGTGTGTGTGTGTGTGTGTGTGTGTGTGTGTGTGTGTGTGTGTGTGTGTGTGTGTGTTCATGCCTCTATTGTCCTGTTCCTTCACCGCTCCCAGATTTCTCAATGTCTTATCTCCTGCACACCCCCTTTCTTCTGTACTGCAGCTTCTGCCACACTTTCTCTATCTATCAATCAATCTATCTATCTATCTATCTATCTACTTGTCAAGTTGTATTTCTGAAATATTATATTATCTTCCTCT
>NC_085014.1:7042557-7050057 GCF_963854185.1 Sardina pilchardus
CAGATGACATGCAGGAGGAGAGCTCTTCATCTCCAGTGTGTGTGTGTGTGTGTGTGTGTGTGTGTGTGTGTGTGTGTGTGTGTGTGTGTGTGTGTGTGTGTGTGTGGAGGATGCATGCTGATTGGTATGCTGCTGATCTACAGCAAGGGTGGCTTTAAACAGTGTAGAGCTTGGTCTGAAGCTAGCACCTCACCCAGGGAAGGGTTGTCGTGGTGAGACATTAGTGAGATATGTGACTTGATGTAGCCGCCTGCAGCCGTCTTAAGCTGGCTGCATAACGTGGCTTATTGCTGAGATTCTGATGCGTTTTTAACATGGAGTTGTGCATACTGAGTCGCGGTTAGGACAGCTTCAGGTCGCTTCAGGTGGCTGCAGCAAGTCGAATCCCACTAATATTGGGGTCCAGCGGGACACCAGAGTTCCTGTCCAATGCGGGTCATTTCCTGTCCCCAGCCCATCTCTCTATCTCCCTCTTACTTCCTTCATGTCACTCTCTTCACTGTCAGATTAAAGGCATAAAAGACGAACAAAATAGAAGTAAATAAATAAATACAACTAGCAAACCAGTAACACCGTGTCCTAACCGGATCCAAGCGAGCGACTGTCAATATTGTCTGTCTACACTGAATCCGTTAAATATGCCATTGTGTTGCGTCACGGGATTCCATATTTCTCATTCAGAATAGTAGAGCAATGCGAGCGACAAAAAGAAAATAGAAACGGGGCGTCCGACAAAAGTTCTCTTAAAAACGTCGCGCTGCTCGCGTCGCTTCAGTCTGGACACTCCAATTGAAAACAATGGAATTAAATGGATTTTATCGCTAATGTTCGCTCGCATCATGTTCGGTTAGGACAAGGTGTAAGTGGTTCAGGAGCTGTGCTAGCACACAAGTAACCATGGCGAGTTGTTGTGGGCTCAATCCCGGCTGTCGTCGCTATGCCCTTGAGCTGGGCACTTAACCCCGAGTCTCTCTGGGTAGCCTGGCCCTCGTAATAGTCGACATATTTAAGTCGCTTTGGATAAAAGCATCCGCCAAATGAATATGTCTAAGTGCAATTAATCCAAAGTCATGTAAAACCTGGCGAACAGCATATGGCTGTGGCGTTTCTGACAGGCTCTAGCCTCTAGAAGGACGCCGTTATGGACTGGACATGGCTGGCTGATGTAATAGCCCAGAGATGTCCATTGCTTGTGTGTGTGTGCAAACAGGAGAGCAGAAATGGCCTGGATGTGGAGAGCAGCTGTTCCAGCAGCGCCGTGCTCCCCTCTCCATTTGGGCTTATGGGACAGCAGTGATGGGCTGCTATTGATGGCACACACACACACACACACACACACACACACACACACACACACACACACACACACACACACACACACACGCCGCGGCCCAGACACAGCCATCTCTTCATTTGTTGTTATGAAGAGCAATGAGAAAGCAGACAGTGATGGCAGATGTTATGGCCCAAATATACTCCTCCCTCACAGGCTCAGGCTCAGAGCACTACAGCAGAGGGAGAGTGTGTGTGTGTGTGTGTGTGTGTGTGTGTGTGTGTGTGTGTGTGTGTGTGTGTGTGTGAAGGATAAAGCAGATGTGTGTGATTTTGGGGATGCTAAATATATACAGTGTGTGCGTGTGTGTGTGTGTGTGTGTGTGTGCGTGCGTGCGTGCGTGCGTGCGTGCGTGCGTGCGTGCGTGCGTGCGTGCGTGCGTGCGTGCGTGCGTGCGTGCGTGCGTGCGTGTGTGTGTGTGTGCGTGTGTGTGTGTCTTTTCCAAGCTGACGACAGTCTGTCTCTCGTTTGTAAAGTGGGCTAAAAGAGGAGGCTTTCTGGCATTCACCCATCCCCCCACTCCACACACACACACACACACACACACACACACACACACACACATGACGGAGAATGTG
Organism: Sardina pilchardus; assembly: GCF_963854185.1. Classification (NCBI taxonomy): domain Eukaryota; kingdom Metazoa; phylum Chordata; class Actinopteri; order Clupeiformes; family Clupeidae; genus Sardina; species Sardina pilchardus. Next base: position 7,044,469 of record NC_085014.1, read on the forward strand.
TCACAGTTTTCCTGAGGTGGCCAGGACAGATGCTGCAGCATGCTGGCATCTTAGAATTCAACAGCAACAGCACAACCAATCTCAGTCTATCTAACACACACACACACACACACACACACACACACACACACACACACACACACACACACACACACACACACACACACACACACACACACAGACAGACACACACACACACACACACAGACACACACACACACACACACACACACACACACACACACACACACACACACAGACACACACGCAAGCTATTGCTGCACTCACATTTATCAGTCTGTATATAAACAGGCAATGATATGCGCATACACACGCAGAGAGAGACACACAATACAAAAGTATTTAAGCCATAAAAGCTGGAGGAGCCGGCATATGCAACAGCCTTTAAATCAGCTCCTTATGGGATTTATAGGACAGCGTGTGTCTCAGCCCCGTACATTCACCTCATGAATCCCACGCACTGGAGCGCTCCATCACTGGCAGCTCACTCGGCCTCATCTGGCCCACATCCGTTCTAGAACTTTCAAATCGCAAAGCAATTCCGAATCCATTTCAGAACTGCTCCAGAACCAATCTAGAGCCATTCAAGTTCCATTTCAGATACATTCTGAAACCATTCTAGAACCAGTCCATAATATACACCACAAAACCATTTGGAGAATTCAGATGCAAAAGCCTCTCAACACCACCTCTGAAAGATCGATTTGTAGGCAAAACCCTATAGGAACCTGATGAAAAATGCTAATTTCAAAGAAAAGTTGTCTGACGAAATTTAAAGGGTGTTGCATCTGAACTCTCTCTCTCATTTCTAAACCATTCCACGTCCACTCCAGATTGTGTCCAGTATTGACCAGTACACTGAGAGTGGTTTGCTGTGTGAGGAGCAGAGGTATGCAGAACACGGTGAGAACACTCGGTGGTGAAAAGGATTCACACTGTTTAGTAGATTGTGTTTACCTCAGTAGTTCACGCAAACGCCCTCTGAACCTTCAGCAGTTAAACAAACGCCTCTGCTCTAAAACACTGCGTGCGTTTTAATGTGTTTTCCTGTTCCAAGCCTCCCGTGGTAATTTAATTTAAATTGATTTAATCATGAGATTTCATTAGTTTCATGGCAATGCTTCAGACCTGGCTCATTAAGTTAAGAATGGCAATCAGAATAGACAAACTGCTAGCAGATGAGATGACGACAACTGCCGCCGCCAATGAGAACTCCTCTGTGGTAAACACATCCATTTCCCCCTTCCTAAACCGTCCTGCTAGTTTCTGCAACGCCGAAGACAGCAACGGAGCGACAGCCAATGAGAAATCCTCTGTGCTGCCCCACCTCGCTGTCCAGACCGCACCCTGCGTTTTGACGTTTAAACAGAGCTGTTGTCCACTCGGCTGGACAAACGCATGGCCTGACGGAGGGCCGGTGCACCCTGAGGCCCATGGGGGGGTGGAGGATAACGCCTCCAGTAAGAGAGGGCTTGCTATCGACACTGCACTTATGCTTATGGCCCAGATCAATAATATCAACATGGCTGAGCAGCTGAATGCTGAGATGATGTGGGACAGTGCACACTAACTCACTACACTGTATTAGTGGGCCGTGCTTTCTGCACACTAGCTCACTATACTGATTCACTAGTACACTGTGCTGTCTGCACACTAACTCACTACTGATTCACTAGTATACCATGCTGTCTGCACACTACTGTAACTCACAGATACTCACACAAGTGAATCGTGCTGTCTGCACACTAGCTCACTACTGATTCACTCCACTGTGCTGTCTGCACACTAGCTCACTACTGATTCACTAGAGTACACGTGCTGTCTGCACACTACTGTAATTCACTACTGATTCACTAGTATACCATGCTGTCTGCACACTACTGTAATTCACTACTGATTCACTAGAGTACACATGCTGTCTGCACACTACTGTAATTCACTACTGATTCACTAGAGTACACGTGCTGTCTGCACACTACTGTAATTCACTACTGATTCACTAGTATACCATGCTGTCTGCACACTACTGTAATTCACTACTGATTCACTAGAGTACACATGCTGTCTGCACACTACTGTAATTCACTACTGATTCACTAGAGTACACGTGCTGTCTGCACACTACTGTAATTCACTACTGATTCATTCCACTGTGCTGTCTGCACACTAACTCACTACTGATTCACTAGAGTACACCATGCTGTCTGCACACTAGTTTAGATACAGGTAGCACTAGTATTACACTAGTACAATAGGATTGAGCAGACACTTTTGTGACTTATATTATATACTTATAGATATATATTTAGTGACAGTGTATTAATAGTCCAAAACAATTGTTTCAAATGAAGTAGACCAGAGTGAATGCTCTGAATGCAATTCTGGCCGCTCTAGGAATCCAGTGAAATGTACTGTATGTGTGTGTATATGTGTGTGTGTGTGTGTGTGTGTGTGTGTATGTGTGTGTGTGTGTGTGTGTGTGTGTGTGTGTGTGTGTGTGTGTGTGTGTGTGTGTAACTACCAGAGGAGTTTTGTGTGCATTCTTTGTAGGCACACTTTGCTACACACACTTGTGATGTATGACACACATTACACGTATTGTAATACTCAAGATAAGAGCCAAAGCTCTTATCTTGAGTATTGCAGACAGGCAGACAGGCAGACAGACAGGCAGACAGACAGGCAGACAGACAGAACAGCAGCTACAGTGACCAGCACATTCACCAGCTCCACAGACAGTTCCTCTCCTCGGGGTCACTGCTATACGTCCCCCCCTACCCCCCCACCCCTCCCTCTCCAGTGCAGACAGCCGAGGCATGCCCGGTGATGGTGCTTCATCTCCTGCTGGATCACCCTGTACTCAGCCTCCACCCCCTCCTCCATCACCCCCCCACCCCCCCACCCCCCCACCCCCCTCCCTCCGCGCTGCCAGAGCTCATTTTGCCTCCTTAATGCCGTTAATGCCTCACACAGCAAATGATGCCCGCGGCCAACTCGTCCTTTCTCCTCGAATTCTCCGCCTGTCCGACTGCCTGATTTCTCTCCCTTTCACATTCTCACGTATTTATTTCTTTATTTGTGAGTGCGTTATGTGTGTGCGTGTGTGTGTGTGTGTGTGTCTGTGTGTGTCTGTGTCTGTGTGTGTGTGTGTGCTGGGTGACTGGCAGAGCTCTCGTTGAGCAGCGTGAGGAGAGGACCCGTGCTAGCGGGCTAGCGAATCAGCGCTGATGTGAGCGCCTGAGCAGATTAGCGTTGCACACACACACACACACACACACACACACACACACACACACACACACACACACACTAAGGAGGCAGCAGCACTCCACGCTGCACACACACATTAAAGAGGCAGCAGCCCAAGCCAGCGCGCCGGGCACGACAGCCGTACCAGCCAGGGCACCGGCACGTCAAAGGGGCCGGGCACCTCGGGGCTGCCCACCGCTGAGCGTCTGTACAGTGAACCCCGGAGGGGCGCTCAAACTGGGCAAACAGCGGCCAACGTTTGGGGTGAACATGTTTTTCTTTGAACAGTTAAATTAATGACTTAATGAATGAATGAATTAATTAATTAATGACTGGTGCTAACATTCCATTCTAACAGTAATTGCATTGTTGCCTTCGTCGCGGAGCACTACCTCCTCAGACTGTTTGCGAATGATCGCAAGCGTTTGCTGAAAACAGAAAACTCTTTGCAAACGTATGCAAACGTTCACCTACAGTATGTTTGCAAATTTGAACGCATTACTGATATTGCCGCTGGGTTCTGGTCTAGCTAGCCACTTCTAACCGTGTGTACCGTGGGTTCTGGTCCAGCTAGCCACTACTGACCGTGTGTACACTACAGTGGGTTCTTTTCCCTGGTTGCTGCTGCTGCTGTTGCTGAGTGTTCACAAACAGGGGAGGTGCAGAACAAACCCAGGCAGATGGAACAGACTGCCTTTTTAGCAACCTTTAAAACTGCTCTCTCACGCTAGCAACAGGACAGTCAACGTTGAGCTGTCGGACACTGCCCAGTGTCTTCCTTAGATGACCTCACAGCGAGCGCAGAGCAGGCTTTTGGAGTCAGTTATTTTTGGGCACTTATAGGCGATAGGGTTCATACATGACACACACACACACACACACACACACACACACACACACACACACACACACTGGATGGCACGATCCCCCTGTGCTATCTTTGGGCGAGCAGATGACTGCGGCTGTGCCCATGAGCTGTGTGCCACTGTGCTGTGCCGCTGTGCTGTGCCGTGCCCATGTCAGAGCTGTTTAGCGCCATTTTACGGGCATGTAGTGGCGGGTAATTAGGAAGGCGGCACCGTGGGGATGGGGCTTCTGGAAAGGTCACCTGATTGGCTCAGTGGGGAGTGGGGGTGGGGCTTCTGGAGGGGTCAGCTGATTGGCTCAGTGGGGAGTGCCACGTTCCAGCCACGTTGACTCGTATGCCAATTTGGTCTTTATTCTCAGAGATGCTGCCACGGCCTCTGCTGCTGCTGCTGTTAGACAATATTACTCAAAAGTCCTATTTTCTCTCCACGGTGTCTCCATCTCTTTCTCTCTCTCACACACTCTCTCTCTCGCTCTCTCTATCACTCTTTCACTGTCTCTGTCGGAGAATTAAGTGCCCACTGCAAACTCCTGTCTCTGAACTCCCCTTTTAACGGCAGAGGGGGAGGCATGCATATTGATGGCAAGGCAGAGCGGCGGCTGTCGGGATGAGGAGAGGGGAGAGAGAGAGAGAGAGAGAGAGAGGAGAGAGAGAGAGAGAGAGAGAGAGAGAGAGAGAGAGAGACAGAGAAACAGAGAAACAGAGAAACAGAAGGGAGGGAGGTGGAGATCAGGGGGAGGGAGCACTGGAGGACGTGGGGTCTCACCCCATCTCCAACTAATTGCCTGAGCCCCGGCGGCCAACACTGTTCCCAGAGTTAAGGTCCTAGCTCTCCCCCTCTCCCTCTCTCTCCCTCTCCCTCTCTCCCTCTCTCTCTCCCTCCCTCTATCCATCTAGCTCCCCCTCTCTCTCCCTCTCTCTCCCTCCCTCCATCCATCTAGCTCGCCATCTCTTTCCCTCCCTCCATCTCAGTGCTGCTGCTGGCCAGTTGCTTTGTACTGTATCCCTCCCCCAAAGAAAAAAAACAACAACTAGAAAAGCACTATATAAAAGCACATTTTAGACTTTCCCTGAAAATGTCATCGAAATCCATCCATAGCTTTTTGAGTTAACTTGCGAGTGAACAAACAAACAGACAAACAGACAGACAGAAAGACAAACAAACAAACCCTGATGAAAACCTTGGCGGAGGCAATAAAATAAAATAAAAATTAAAATAAATAACATGTTACATTTAGATGATAACTCAAACACCCAAAGTAAAATAAAAGACCTATAATTTACAGACCATCACTGTGTGTTTTAAAATATAATGCAGTTATAATGAAGAAATGCAGTTTGGCTTATAAATGGTGCATTGTCACTTTAAGAGAATTGAGTCTTTTCCTTCTCATAATACTCTTTTGCCAGCTCTTGTTTACAAGCCTTGTTTGTTTGAGCTACATTAATGA
>NC_085014.1:7072557-7075057 GCF_963854185.1 Sardina pilchardus
CTATATTAATGCACTAATAGCACTATATTGTTTATGACACCATATTCATTAGGCCTGCAGATTTTAGGAAAAGTGTCTAATTGAAAGTATCTCATTTTTCTGGCATGAACAGTACTGCGATTGCGATCGATTGTCAAGCTTCAGCTCAACATTTGGTATTTCCACTTCTGATTGGTGAGCATGCCACGTGCAGGAGATAGACAGCAGTGCGAGATTAGTTAGAGAGAGATGGCACACACTCCGAGTTATAAGTACGTTTTTTAATAAAGCAGTAATGTTTCGGCCTTTATGGCCTTCAGATCGCATCATACCGAATTGTTACCGCTTTATTAAAAAATTTACTCATAACTCGGAGTGTGCGGAGATCTCTCTCTCTCTAACTAAGCTTTAACCCTACAGTTAAACCCTGTAGTTGCCTCCATCTCCACCTTGGTGTGCGTATGCACCTCTCCTTCCAAAGCAGTGCAAAATGAACCAGTTGGACAGTGCAAGCAGTATGGATAATTGCATTTGTTGGAATTGCTTTCTATTAATTAAGCAGCCCTTGAACAAACAAAACTATTATTTTAATATCAGCTACTCAAGGCAACATGCTATTACATTTGAATCACAGACATAACTAACATGGTATAACAGACTTAGCTAACATGGCATAGCAGACATACAGTAACTAGCATCGTATTACAGACATCCTCTGACTACGGGCACGTTTCCCAAAAGCATAGCTGCTATGCAATTCCCCATTGCCAACCATATGTGTATATAGAGAGAGATTCATTTGTCCTGATTCTATTTCTCTCCCTCCTCTCTCTCTCTCTCTTTCTCTCTCTCTCTCTCCTCTCTGTACTCCTCTCCCCTCACACAAAGGGCTGTGCCATGACGTCTGCTTAAATGCCTTGCTCTGTACACTGTGCGTCCAGCGTAATTACTCCATGTCAGAGGCTTCAGTTGTTCCCCTCATTAGATCTTTTAATTCTCTCTTATTCTCTCTCTCTCTCTCTCTCTGTCTCTCTCTTGCTGTATGCTTTTAACTTCTATCTCATTTTTATTGTCTTTCTCTAGGCACCCTAATTTATCTTGATGGAGTGGCCAACTGTCTGCAGATTCTCTCTGCAGAAGAGCTCCTAACTCTTCATACTCTCTCTCCCTCCTCTTTTCTCTTCTTCCTCTTCTTCTCTCTCTCCACTCCTCCCCTCCACTCTCCCTCTCTCCTCTCCTCTCCACTCCTCCTCATCTCCCTCCTCTCCTCTCTTCCTCCTCCCCTCATTGCACTTATGACCTCCTCAGCTACTGTAAGCCTTAGAGTAGTATGAATTGATTAATACTGAATACTTGCAATTCACAGTTGTTATTTATTTTTTTGCTCAGTATTGCTTCGCTTGGTTGGTATTATTTTTTAGTGCACGTCTTTTCCTCTCTTCTGTCGTCTTTTCTTTTGCATCCCCCTCTCCTCTCCCCTCCTCTTCTCTCCTGCCCCCTCTATTGCTTCTATCTTCCTCCTTGTTCTGCTCCACAACTCTGTTTCATCTGAGAACACACCACACCATTTCACACACACACACACACACACACACACACACACACACACACACACACACACACACACACACACATAAACAAACACACGCATGCGGGCACACACACACACACACACACACACACACACCACTTTGCAAACTTGCACAATACACTTCATTCGCCTCCTTCTTGTTTTTCCATCTTCCTCTCATCCTCATCCTCCTCTCATGTTCATTCTCTTCATCTCTTCTTCTCTTCATCTGTTCATTCTCTTCATCTCTCGATGTCTTTTTATGTTCTTTTGAAGAGTAGCCATTCCTCCCTGCTCCCTCTCTTCTCTTTCTCTCTCTCTCTCTCTCTCTCTCTCTCTCTCTCTCTCTCTCTCGCTGACTATCCAGAAGAGTAGCCAATCCTTCCTTTCGTCTCTCTCTCTCTTCTCTCTCTCTCTCTCTCTCTCTCTCTCACACTCTGACTATTTTTTTCTCTTCATAATTTGTACCTTCTGCTCTTCATCTATCAAAGCTTTCAATTCGCCGGCCTTGTCCTGTCTCTCTAATAGGCCCGATGAATGTACATGTGTCCTTTCCAAATTGCTTTTTATTCACCAGGCTACACTGTTTTAACAAATGGACTTTTTAATTCCTCAGAAAGCTTTTGTCCCTGTTCCTGTGCTCAGTTGAAACATTGACATTAAATGGCGGCTCTTTTTCTCTTCCCCGCTGGGCACTTGATGGCTGAAGTAAAGTTGTACAGTGAAGCCTGATAGAATCCAGTCCTCTGATTGGACGATTCCCCCTCACTGTCTTTGTGACATCACACATGGAAGGACATGTCCTGCATAGCGCTATTCATAACAATAAAGATTTCACACACACACACACACACACACACACACACACACACACTCACGTCAACCCTCTACTGACTACACAATAAAGACACACACACTGACCTAAACCCTCTACTGAATACAAAGGTAAAC
>NC_085014.1:7080057-7085057 GCF_963854185.1 Sardina pilchardus
CGGTAGCTGAAGTATATCAGCTCCCTGGAGACCAGCATCCAAGCTACAGACCGGAACCCTGGCAGCTCCGAGCAGTTCCTCAATTTTTAAAAACGGTTTTGTTCCATATTATTCTCACCCCCGAGCAGTAGACGTTGCCTTCTAAATATACTTCCCTCAGGGATGCTCTTCTCTCTCTCTCTCTTTTTCCCTCTCTCCCTCTCTCTCTCTCGTTCGCCTTCTCTCTCTCTCTCTCGTTCGCCTGCTCTCTCTCACACAGAGAGAAAGCTGATTGGGGGGAAAGATAGAGTGATGAGAAAAAGAAAGGATATTCCAGATGTGCGGCGACAGGCTGATGTGGCGTCAGAACAGAAAGAGGTGGTCGTCTCCCGGTTGCTTGCGGCGGAGGTCGTTAAAAAGCTCACTCCGTTACCTCGCCCCAGCTGGGCGAAGAGACAACCCGTGACATGTCGTTGACTTCCCACGAGCCGCGGGAGTAGGCGGAGGAGGTGTGTGTGTGATGAAGAGGTATCTGTACGGGAGCGTGTGTGTGTGTGTGTGTGTGTGTGTGTGTGTGTGTGTAATCCCAGAGATGTAGACCTGACGGTGTAGGAGGTCCCTCAGGAGCGGCTGAGGCTGAAGGCTGTCTCACGGCGACGGCGACGGCGACTAGCACGCAGCTCTGGGATCTCAGCGGCCGAGGGGAGCGGAGGCGGCTGGTTCCGGCCGCGGGCGGATGAATCCGGGCCACTGGGTCGCCCTCGGTTCTCCAAGGACCTCTGCGCCTCTCCGGAAAATCTAGAACTTTCCAGTGGCTCGGCGAGCTCCTCCTGGTCTGGGCTCTGTCTGTAGTCAGAGTGCAGGCTGGCGCACGGCGAGGCGATAGGCGAGTCGACGAGTCGAGGGCTTATTTCTTTATTTCCTCGCTGCGTTTCCTAATTCACTCCGGTGATAGTTGCTAAGGAAGAGCTCCAGTCTTCCAGGAAGCACAGAGAGCCAGAGAGGATGTGTTCACTTTGTCGTTTTTTTCTCCTTCCTCTGGCTGTTCTCTCTCTCTCTCTCTCTCTCTCTCTCTCTCCCTCTCTCTCTCTCTCTCTCACGCTCGTTGTATTGGTAGAGGGGATTTGTTCTCCCCCTCCTCTCCCTCTGTTCTCCCCCAGCGACGGAGCTCACGGCGGGGGTGAATTGGGCGGCGGGTCCCTGGCGGAGACGGAGACGGAAAGGCGGGTGAAGCAGGCAGCGTTGGGAGCCCAGCAGCAGGGAGTCTTTCACATGACACCTGGGGAGACAGGGCACACACACAACACAGCTTTTTTCATTTCCTCCGTGTCTTTCTCTCTCCCTCGCTCGCTCCCTCCCTCCCTCCCTCGCTCTCTCTCTTTCTCTCTCCCTCCCAATGTCTCTATCTGCCCTCTCTGGCTGTGGCGTCTCTGTAACTCTCCTCTCCATCTTTCTGTCTCTCCATCTTTCTGTCTCTCTATCTCACTGTCTCCATCATCCCCCCTTCTGTCTTTTTCCTCCACCGTTTCTCATCTCTATCTCCTTCTACAGTCTATATTCCTCCTCTCAGTCTCCACACTCATCCCTCTTTCTCTCTCTCTCTCTCCTTTCCTCTGCCATTGTCTGCTACCCATCTCACTGTTTTCTATTTCTCTCTTCCTCATTTTATGTAACATCAGTTGGTTTCCAAGCATCACACATACACACACACACACACACACACACACACACACACAGAGAGAGAACACACAGCAATAGCTAGACGAAGCATAGTCAAATGAAAGAGACATGCCAGAGACATGAAGAGAGAAAAGCAGAGAAAGAGAGAGATAGAGAGAGAGAGGATGAATAGATGGAGAAAAGGAGGGAGAGGAGAGACAGAAAGTGAGAGCGAGGAGGATAGCGAGATGGACAGAGACAGAGAGAGACACAGAGAGAGAGAGAGAGGATTCAGCTGTTCAGCCGAATGCATCACATGAGCAAATGCTCGGTCTCAGTTTGGCTGGCGGTGCCCGTGACTGGCAGCCCTGGGCTGCGTGCGGGCGGCGTGCGGGCGGCGTGCGGGCGACGTGCGGGCGCGGACTCACCTTTCCCCCGGTGGAGCTGGTGGTGGTGCCCTGGGCACAGCGGGCGAGCGGCGAGTCCCTGAGTGGAGGCCAACGGGCACAGGCACGTCCGCGCCAAGCGCATCCTCCTCCTCAGCTAGCTGATGCTGCGCGCTCGGGGTCCACTCTTCCTCTCTTCCTCTCTTCCTCTCTTCCTCTCTTCCTCTCTCAAATCCACGCCTGTGCTGTGTGCGCTCCCTCTCTCTCTCTCTCTATCCCTCTCTCTCTCTCTCTCTCTCTGTTCCTCTAGCTCTGTAGCTCACACACACGCACACACGCACGCACACACGCACACACAGATGCTTGCTCGCTTCCACGCACCGCGCTCTCTCTCTCTCTCTCGCCTCACACACACATGCACACAGTCGGCCGTCAGACGCTTGTTCCGACTGACAAGCTCTAGCTTGCGCTCTATATAGACCGCACGCTCTCTCTCTCGCTCGCTCTCTCTCTCTCTCTCTCTCTCTCGCTCTCTCTCTCGCTCGCTCTCTCTCTCTCTCGCTCTCTCTCTCTCTCTCGCTCGCTCTCACTTACTGTCTGTTCACAGACAAAAGCTGCCTCAGTCCTTTCATTCACTGCCTCAGCTGAGCGTCAGAAGCGAGGGAGGAGAGGGAGGACGAGGACGGAGGTGTGGAGGAGTAGAGGTGGATGAAGAGGAGGAGGAGGAGGACGACGACGAGAAGGAGGCGGCTCTGAGGAGAGCCAGTGAGGATGAGGAGGAGGAGGCGGCACAGGAATGCTGGGGTGAGGAAAGAAGAGGAGACGAGGATGCTGCTGCTGCTGCTGCTGTCACTTTTTCTCCTCTCTCCGTCTCTCTCCGTCTCTCTCCTTCTCTCTCCTTCTCTCTCCTTCTCTGGTTCTCTCGTTCTGGTGCTGCAAATCCCAGGCAAGCGAGGAAAAAAACGCCTTCCGCTGTTCTCACCCAATGCTACTGCTGCTGCTGCTGCTGCTGTTGCCGAGTCTTCCTCTCTGAATGCCCGTGTGCATGTGTATGGATGTGCGTGTGTGTGTGTGTGTGTGTGTTTATATCTGTGCGTGTGTGTGTGAGAGGCAGAGAGCTGTAGACCGCCTCCACCACCACCACCTCCACCTCTGTTACTGCTGCTACCGATGCTGCTGCTACACCGTCTGCCCTCTTTCCGTTTCTCTCTCTCTCTATCTCTTCTCTCTCTCTCTCTCTCTCTCTCTCTCTCTCTCTCTCTCTCTCTCTCTCTCTCTCCCTCCAGCGCCGTGCTGTGTCCTCTCTGACTGCTGGATTGGGAGAGGATGATGCTGGAGTTTATGTCAAGCCCCAGCGACTGCCAGATCTCTCTCTCTCTCTCCCTCCCTCTTTTGCTCTCTCTCTCTCTCTCTCTCTCTCCCTCCCTCCCTCCCTCTCTCTCTCTCTCTCTCTCTCTCCTCCTGTCCTCCCTCCCCTGCGTGTCGCTCACATCAGCTGCTGGCCGCTGGCTGGCTGAGGGGCGGAGCCTGTGGTTCATGCTCTGGCTCTTAAAGGGACAGCGCACCATTTCTCCTCCATCTCTGTCTCCAGCTCCTTCCAGCTCTCTGGCTCATCACTCAGATCACACACTCCCGGCTCACACACACACACACACACACACACACACACACACACACACACACACACACACCTTCTATTCTCACACACGAATGTAGGCTCACACACACACCTTCTAAACTCAAACACCCATATAGGCTCTCACACACACCTTCTATTCTCACAGAGACACACACACACACACACACACACACACACACACACACACACACACACACACACACACACACACACACACACACACACAAAGACATACACACACACAAAGACATACACACACCTTCTATTCTCACACACCCATGTAGGCTCACACACACACCTTCTATTCTCACAAACACACACATGTAGGGTCACACACACACATACTTCCTATTCTCATCAATGCTTTTAGCATCCTCATCATCTCTCTCTCTCTCTCTCTCTCTCTCTCTCTCTCTCTCTCTCTCTCAAACACTCTTCAATTCTAGGTGTCAATCTGTCCATATCTTTCAATGCCAAACACATGTTCTTATCTACTGTTTTCATTTTATTGCTATGTGTTTTTCTCTTAGATTATTTGCCTCTGACTGTGTGTGTGTGTGTGTGTGTGTGTGTGTGTGTGTGTGTGTGTGTGTGTGTGTGTGTGTGTCTATGTATCTGTGAGTATGTGTATGTGTGTGAAAGAGAGAGAGTGTGTGTTTGTCTGTAAGTGTGTGTGTGTGTGTGTGTGTTTGGCAGCCTGTCTGTCTATGTGGCCAATGGAACAGGCCAATGCACTGCTTGATGATGTGGATGGGACAGGGATGGGTGTATAGATATTTCAGATATTATGAGGGTCAGCTTTCAGATCTTTTACCTACACACAAATGGTGTACGAATACAGATTTTCTCTCTCACACACACACACACAAAGACACGCGCGCGCACGCTGTTACTACTGGCGCAGATAAGAAAAGAGTGGGATGTCTAAAGGTTTGTTTACATCCCCAGCTGCATAATTCACCTCTGTGATCAGAGCCGAGGTGTTGAACCCTCACGGTCCGTATCCATCACTGAACCCTCACGGTCTGTATCCATCACTGAACCCTCACGGTCCGTATCCATCACTGAACCCTCACGGTCCGTATCCATCACTGAACCCTCACGGTCCGTATCCATCACTGAACCCTCACAGTCCTGGTCATTGCAGGTGCCTAACCCCTCGCTCCGTCGCCGGTTGTGGGCGTGTAGTAGGCTAAAGTATATGGTCTACCGTCTTATATTGTATTTCATCAAAATACACAATGTCAGCAAACGTAGGCTACTAAAGTGGAGGTACTGTTAGCCAGGAATTTCAACATATTTTATTAAATAACGACTGTCGGACTGATGGATGTTTA
>NC_085014.1:7092557-7107557 GCF_963854185.1 Sardina pilchardus
CTCTCCACCCCTGATCTCTTTCTCCTTCCCCCTCTCTTCTCTCTCCTCCCTCCATTCTCTCTCCACCTCTCTCCTCTCCTCTCTCCTCCCTCCATTCTCTCTCCACCTCTGTCCTCTCCTCTGTCCTCTCTCTCTTCTCTCTCCTCCCTCCATTCTCTCTCCACCTCCGTCCTCTCCTCTGTCCTCTCTATTCTCTCTCCTCCCTCCATTCTCTCTCCACCTCCGTCCTCTCCTCTGTCCTCTCTCTCTCCTCCCTCTCTTCTCTCTCCACCTCCGTCCTCTCCTCTGTCCTCTCTCTCTCCTTGTGAGATGCTAAGCAGACGGCTCCTTTGACCTTTGACCTTCCAGCCGGCCGCGATATCTTAGCCTCGCCGCTACGTTTGCCAAGAGCCATAAACAAGTGTAATAGAACTGCAGTGGGGTCCACCTGCAGATAGCAGCCTATAGCTCCCTGTAGCGGTGCTGTGCGTGCTGCGCCGCGCGCTAGCTCTCTCGCTAGTGTGCTAGCTCTGTCGCTACTGCGCTAAGCAGCCTGCGGCTCTCTCTCTGAATGCTGATAGAGTCGCCTCAATGTGGGTCACTCCTGCCACCTAACTTCCCCTCTTCACTCATTCTTCTCTGTCCTTTCTTTACTCGCTAGCCAGCTCTGACGGGGGTTTCTTTTCTGTGCCTAATGCTTTCTTTGCCCCTCAATCTATTTCTCTCTCTATTTAATCTCTCTCTCTCTCTCTCTCTCTATATCTGTCTTTCCTGCGTTTGCCTTCTCAGTTTTTTTAACATCCCTCCAACTCTGTCACGTTCTTAGCACCAGCCTTCTCATTTCTTTTAATCTCATTCTCTCACTCCCTTAAGAAAAAACCTCTCTATTTCTCTCGCTCTATATCTCCCTCCCTTTTCTCCCTCCCACACACACACACACACACACACACACACACACACACACACACACACACACACACACACACACACAAAAGAACTAGCTGTAGAAACCTTCTGTCAGTTAAAACCTTATAAAGCACACGTTTGCAACATTTAGTGGATCCGAGACATGATAATATAGCAGTAAATAGTAGACATAAATAATTCTCACATTTGATTAACAATTAACAATGATTCAAATACAAGTTCAAAGCACAGCAAAAGACACAATATTCCCATCCACAAAAGCTGCACCCAGGGATGGAGTGGTAAAAGGATTTTTAGAGAGAGAAACCAACAAGAATTTCTCTATAACAAACAAACGTCGATAATGAACGGTAAGATTTGAGGATAACACAAGGGTTAAATGGGAGTTCATTATGTGTCATTAATTGGATTTTCACTGAGCATGTAATGTGGACTATATCGTAGTCTGCTAATAATCCAGTTTTATGAAATCAGAATAAAAATAAACTGGACTATTAAACTTCAATCTGATTACACCTGTTGTAATCAACTCTCATACGCATGTAAATTGGGCCACTGCATACAGTACTCTGATGATAATCTGATTGGTTCTCTCAGATGAGATTGCTCTGCACATGTAAAGGTATAGCATAGCTGTATCAGGGTTTCCCCCAGAAAATGTGTTAGTTAAGGTGGTGTCTGTCCAGGTGAAGGGGGCGTCGCCGTAGCGTCCCCGCCGCATCGCCGCCACATCGCCGCCACTGCCCTACGATGGGGGGGGGGGGGGGGGGGGGGGGTCGAGACCGTTGGTTTAACTGTTGCCGAGACCGAGTGACAACGACCGAGTCTTTTAGGAAGCAAGTCTGAGTCGAGACCGAGTCTTAAAGGAGTCTAGGCCGCACCAAGACCAACCAAAGAAAGGGGTTTTCATCATTTACATCACCAAGGATCATATCAGTTCAATTCCCAAAGGGTAGAGAGGGGATTGTTGGCTACAGGAGCAGTCTAGCACACACTTGTCTAAATAACTTCTTTTCTGATTTACTTTAAGACAAGGAGGTCAGCTGAAGTAAAAATGTAGTAGGCTGTCAGCATTTCATTGTTGAAAATGTTGAATTTTGACACTAATGACAGCAATATACCTGGATTTCACATTCATTGTATCAGATTTAATTGTATCAGCAACCAATTAAATATCATTAACACAATTTAGACAATATTATACCTTAAAAGTGTAAGTTTACAACTCCAATACAGGGCCTTTTGTATCTTTCAAAACGTTTGCACTGCTCAGCATAGCACCATAGGATATATTTTAAAGCCAGTCAATACTATAATATTCTATTAAAACCAAGAATATTTGTAATGGTGGATATTTTAGAATATACCATGAAATAAAGATGAAACTGTATGAAAATGTAACATTGTGACTGTATGGTAAAGTTAGTGAATTGTGATTTAGTAGCCTGAAGCTGCAATTCTTTGATTGAAGCTGTATATTGTGCGTGCCTGTTGCTCATATAGCCTAAGAGAGCCGGAACGTTTTTAATACTTTTTAAAACATAATTAACGAGATCGTACCGCATTGAACGCTAATATTTTGTCATTAGCAACCAAATCTGTCATCTGTCAAATACAGTTGCATGTTCAGCTCTGAACAAAAACATTCAGGAATTATTTCTACAAAACGGAAACGTGCGTCCCGCCCGGTCGGGATGAATGAAACCAAAGATCCTTAATTATTGACAAGATAGAGCAACGTAATGCATCTCTATGGAAGCAAAATTCGAACAGTTCCAGTCTGCTTAAAGGAGCGTGTTGCAAAGACGTCATAGTG
The DNA here is from genome assembly GCF_963854185.1 of Sardina pilchardus. Lineage (NCBI taxonomy): Eukaryota > Metazoa > Chordata > Actinopteri > Clupeiformes > Clupeidae > Sardina > Sardina pilchardus. The sequence continues at coordinate 7,095,280 of NC_085014.1, forward strand.
GGATATCGATCTCTGTCAGATCGGCAAGCAGTTCAGTTCGAATGTTAGCAGGTCTGCTTAAAGGGGGATTTAGCCCCCCTCCCCCTTGTGAAGACAGAACGCGGAAATGATCGAACGTTTGCGCCTCTCGCTCCGCTTTAACCCTCTCTGATTAAACTGGCCTGGGAGACAAGAGGCCACAGTTTAAAGTTTAAACTAGCCTGTGTAAACCTCCGACAATTTCAGTATTTCACAACACGTGAATGAATAGCCGTCACAAGTTGTTGTTAGCTGTAGGCTAGATGGCACAAGTGTTTGTCACAACAAATTACAAGATGCAGTGGGCTATGCATTCATAGTAGACGAGTGATTAAAAAAAAAGATAAAGCGCTCAAAAGTGTTATGCCGCTCATCCCACACATTTGGTAGATTCAACGGAGAACCATTCCTGTGAGAGTCGTCAAATCTAGCTAGGTTTAGGCTATTTGTGTTTGCAGTCACTCTGAGATATGCGTGGCAGTGGCACCTGACCTGATATCAAATACTCATGCTGAATGAGCGCGTCGCCTGTGCGCACAGGCCAACTCGATTTGAAAAAGTTTCTCTTTTTTATGCGTTCTACAGAGAAGGGAGACTAGCGGCTACGGTTTGGAATGACATGGAGAAAACATGACAGAGTAATACGGCGAATATCACTATACATAATATATTTATTTATTTATTTATTGAAGACGCTAGTTAAGGCGGCAGCCCTCTGTTGTTAAGGCGGCCGCCTTAGCAGGAAAGCGCTGCGTGAAACCCTGCTGTATTATAGAGTGTTGCTGGAGGGTACTATCCTGCCCCTTCTGAGCATGTGCAGAGACTCCCTTGTATCTCTCATCCACAGCTCTCCCACTGATATACCGCCACGCACCATCAAGAGTCACCGCAGCGTCTCACAGTGATGACCTCATCCACAGCCATCCCACTGGGCTCTCGGCATGCATCGTCATCTGAATTCACCGCTTCGCTTCACGTTGATGACCTCATTCACACCCATCCCACTGCGCTCTCAGCATGCATGGTTGTGAGTCACTACCTTGTCTCACATTGATGACCTCATTCACACCAATCCCACTCGGCTCTCAGCATGCCTCATCGTCTGGACTCGCTGCTGCGTCTCACACGGATGACCTCATCCATAGCCCCCCGACTGGGCTCTCGGTCCACTCCTCCATCCGAGCCACTACAGCATCCTCCGTTAATGGGCCGCTCAGCTGCTCTCCCATTGGCCCTCATCCGCACTGCCTCCCCTCGGCAACCGCATCCAGCAATCATCATCATCATCATCATTATCAAGAGCCGATATGCGCTGTCTGACAATGATGACCTCATGCACAGCTGGCCCAGTGGGGACATGCATCATCACATGGAGACACAATCCCCTATTGCACCTCTCAGACCTGATGAACGCCATCCCACCTGACACACACACACACACACACACACACAAAATCATATGGCTGACATACATGTATGGCATGTCTGCCAAAGGTCATGGTGATATCATGCACACACACATACACACACACACACACACACACACACACACACACACACACACACACACACACAAATGCACACATAATATGAACATATAATATGACACACATCTGTGAAATATCTGCCAAAGGCGTGGAAAAGGTGATATCATGCATGCACAGACACGCAGATGCTCCCTCTCTCTCTCTCTCTCTCTCTCTCTCTCTCTCTCTCTCTCTCTCTCTCTCTCTCTCTCTCTCTCTCTCTCTCTCTCTCTCACACACACACACACACAATCATATGGCTGACATACATGTATGGCATGTCTGTCAAAGGTCATGGAGAAGGTGATATTGGGCATGCATGCACACATACACACACAAACACACACACACAAATGCACACATCATATGAATGACACACTTATGTGAAATATCTGCCAAAGGCGTGGAGAAGGTGATATCATGCATGCACATTGCACACAGACACACAGATGCTCTCTCTCTCACACACACACACACACACACACTCTCTCTCACACACACACACACACACACACACACACACATACACACACACGCACACACATACACACTCTGCCATATGAGGTCTGGGAGAAATGGTAAGTATTTTATTGCCATCTTATGGTCAAGTGAATGAGGCTATTCTGCATTAGTTGCATAAAGCCACGGTGAGAGCCATGTGTCCATGTGCAGATGTGCAGATGTGCAGATGATGACCACAAACACGCACGCACACACGCACGCACGCACACACGCACGCACGCACACACACAGCCCCAGGTGTGCTCCACGCCCCAGCAGTGTCCTGACATGTGAGCTGCCTCTGCGGCTCAAGAGGAACATGGCTGTGTGCTAAACCACATTTAGCTGAGCTGACACAGAAGCGCAGACATAGATCTGCAATAATGAATCGGTCATCAGAAAGCAGTCATGTGACACTTGTTTTCCTTTCAGCTGTTTGAAATCTGGATGTGATTTTCTTTTTTTTTTATAAATATTTTTTATTGATTTTCACTTTTTGACAACACAAAAAGGGATAACTACTACAAATCCCCTACACAAGGAAATAATTAGAGACAATCAACAACAAAAAAAAAACACACACCCTAAACATAACACTCAACAACAACAACAACAACGGCTCAGTTTCACACACATCATTACAATAATCATTACAAAAAATAAAAATGATGACTGTTACACAATGTTACATACACAGCAAAAAGCAATCATTTATGACCTTTCCAAAAATCCCTGTAACATAATGTCAGAGACACTAGGGTCCAAGAAATTCAAATAAGGTTCCCAGATCTTAAAAAATTGGTTTGATTTTGAACGTATTACACATGTCAGGTATTCTAAAGGCACCATGTCAGACAATACCTCATGCCAACCCTTAATAGTTGGCACTTTATCACTAATCCATCGTAACAGAATATTTTTCCTAGCTGCATATGTTAGGATACAATAGAGTCTCTGATTTTTTTAAATCACAAATCTAGCTGGTAGACCAAGAATAAGAGACATAGGATCCATTTCCAGCTTCACACTCAATATCTTTTCCATTTCTGTTACAATATCAGACCAATATCTCTGCAGTTTATAACATGACCACAAGCAGTGAGTCAGAGTACCGACTTCTGTTTTACATTTCAGACACATAGGCGACAAAGTGCAATTAAACAGATGTCTGCGATTGGGAGAAATGTGCATTCTATGTAAAATCTTGAACTGTATTGATTTAGCACGGTTACAAACGGAAATTGAGTTAGCATAGGTCCATATATCACACCATTCATTATCGTGTATTGCAATAGAAAGCTCAGTCTCCCACTTTCCTCTAAGATCCTGTAAGGCTATAGCTGGTAGTACACGTAAGGCCCTATAAAGTAGTCTAATAGACATCCTCCCAAATGTTCCAAACAGAACCCTCTCCAAAGGAGATGGTTCAAAGTTATCGGTGAGAGTTGTGCTTTGCAATATGTAATGTCTTATTTGTAGATAACGAAAGAAATGCTGTCTGGGGATGTTATACTTCTCAACCAATTGACTAAATGACATTAATGTCTTATTTAAAAACAGATCTCTCAGCGTGTAAATGCCAAAGTTGTGCCAAAGCTTAAAGCCAGCATCCAGCAACCCTGGTTGAAAATCAGGATTGTTCAGGATGGGAGTGTAGATTGATGTTAGTTTTGACCGTCCTTCGAGTCTGCGCATTAATCGCCATGCCTTAATTGTATTAAGAGTAATAACATTATCACAGCATGATCTAATTATTTTAAAGCTTTTAATAAACAGTAAATCCCTTAGTGGATATTTAGACAAGAATGTCTCCACATCCAGCCAGACAGACGTGTTACTGCTGAAAAACCAGTCATAAACATATCGCATATGAGCACATATTTGGTATTTTCTAAAATTAGGCAGGTCTAAACCACCTTCAGAGCTTGGCATCTGTAAAGTAGCCATCTTCAATTTGGGTTTACGTTTGCTCCAGATGAACGCACTCAGCCAGCCATTTAGCTTCTTTACAACTCCATTCGAGAATAAAATGGGGATCATTTGGATTGGGTACAGCAATCTAGGCAAAATATTCATCTTGATCATAGCAATACGTCCTAGCCAAGAAATTGGCAAAGAGCTCCAGCGCTCCAAATCTTGTTTCACCTTCTCAAACAGTGGGACAAAGTTGGTTTTATACATATGCTGAAATATAGGGGTTATATATATGCCTAGGTATGTAAAACCTTCTGGTGACCACTTAAAGGGGAAAGAAGGCAGTAAATTAGGAACTGAGTTTAGGCTCCCAAGTGGCATAGCTTCCGACTTTGTGAAATTAATTTTATATCCAGAAAATTTACTAAATGAATCAATGACTTGAAGTAACACGGGTATTGAGGTTTCTGGTCTCGCAATATAGATCAAAACATCGTCTGCATAAAGACTTATCTTATGGTCTATCTTGTCTATTTGTAAGCCAGAAATAGAAGGTATTGTCCTTATGGCCTCTGCCAATGGTTCTATAACCAAGGCAAATAGGAGAGGAGACAGGGGGCACCCCTGTCTGGTTCCTCTGTACACAGGAAAGTTATCAGACCTTATACCATTAGCTAGTATAGCTGCTTGGGGGTTATTATATAAGACCTTGATCCATCCAATAAAATTATCCCCTAAACCAAATTTGTCTAAACAATAAAATAAATAGGACCATTCAACTCGGTCAAAGGCTTTCTCCGCATCCAGAGAAAGCACCAAACCATCAATTTGTCTCTTTTTAAAAACTTGAATGATGTTCAGAAGACGCCTGACGTTGTTAGAAGAATTCCGCCCCTTTATAAACCCAGTTTGATCTGCTTTTATGATTTTCGGTAGTAGACTTTCTAGGCGTGTGGCCAAAATTTTTGCCAAAATCTTTCGGTCAACATTTAAAAGGGATATGGGCCTATAGGATCCACACGACTCTGGGCATTTCCCTTTTTTAAGGATGAGAGAAATATTTGCCTCTCTTAGTGTCTGGGGCAATTGGTTATTTGAAAACGCATCGTTAAACATGCTGACCAAGGGATCCACCAGTAAGCCTAGAAATTCTTTATAGAATTCAGAACAGAACCCATCAGGTCCTGGGGCTTTTCCGTTCTGCAGTATCTTTATAGCATTTATCACCTCTTCCCTGGAAATGGGGGAGTTTAGTTTAAGACTATCCTCTGGTGCTACAGTGGGCAATCTTAATGGGGCAAAAAAAAGATCCATCAAAACAGGTGCATCATTTGGCAGTTCTGAAGTATAAAGATTGTGGTAAAATGCCTTGAAAGTGTTATTAATAAGCTTATTATCATACAGGCGATTGCCTTGTGCATCGCAAAGGGCTGCAATACTCTGTGATTCCGCTCTCTTTTTGGTGAGATAAGCCAAGTATTTTCCAGGCTTGTCCCCATGTTCATACATCTTTTGTCTAACAAATCTAAGTTTGGCCTCCTCGTTTTGTGTTAGAAGGTTATCTAAAGTTGTTTTGATTGCATTAATTTCTGCCATTATAGTGGGGGATGGAGCTGACAAATAGGCCTCCTCTTTAGCCTTAAGCTCAGCCATTAGCTTGGTTTGTTTCTCATTTTTTTGTCTTTTCTTACTGGCTGAAAAGGATATTATCAACCCTCTAGCAAACGCTTTAGCAGTTTCCCAAAGTAAAGCAGAGTTGTCTGTGGACTGCATATTAGTGGTAAGAAAATATCCAAATTCAGTAGTGAAGTGAGTAATAAATGTTTGATCTTTCAAGACAGATGTGTTCAGTCTCCAGTACCTCCCTCCACTGTTCAATCCCTTAATGGAAAGTTCCAAAACCATCTCAGCATGATCAGAAATCAAAATACTGCCAATAGAGCAGGACAAAGCCCTATGCAGAGAGAGCCCTGACAAAAAGAAATAGTCAATCCTGGTATGGCAGCCATGGGGAGCAGAAAAAAAAGTGTATGCTTTACCAGCAGTATGAAGTGCTCTCCAAACATCTACATATCCTAATTCCTCACAAATCAAACCAAGCGCTTTAGCCTGTGGTGAAAGAGGCATAGCTTTAGAAGGGAGCCTATCTTTAACTGGATTTAATAAGCAATTAAAATCCCCACCCACAATGGCAATGTCTGACTGAATAGCAGTTCAGCCAGGAATACTCAGAGACATAACTGAAGTTAACAAAGATTTTAATCAGAATAGAAATTAGCAACAATGAGAGTCTTTGGCGTAGGCCCCGTCCTAGGTCCAGGTCACTGAGTGTGCGGACCCTGGCAAATCCTGCCGGAACGAGAAGCAGGGGCGAAGCCTACCCCCTGGACAACTGGACGAGGACCAACCTGGTGGTGATTAGGGAGGGAGGGTGGGAACATCGAAAATCGGCACCTGAAAGCAACAAGGCGGGTGCCTGGGCAGAGTCATTAATAAAGCCAATGTAGCCTGGTGATTGGTCGAAGGTAATGAATGAATGACGTATTAAGTATACCCGGCAGAACTACGCTGCAGCTACGCAGGCGCTACATTTCAGCCAGGAATACTCAGAGACATAACTGAAGTTAACAAAGATTTTAATCAGAATAGAAATTAGCAACAATGAGAGTCTTTGGCGTAGGCCCCGTCCTAGGTCCAGGTCACTGAGTGTGCGGACCCTGGCAAATCCTGCCGGAACGAGAAGCAGGGGCGAAGCCTACCCCCAAAAATAAGTTACCCATTGGAAGCTTAGCTGGATCGTCTTCACTGAATGAGGGCGAAGCCTACCCCCAAAAATAAGGTTACTGGAAGCTTAGCTGGATCATCTTCACTGAAATAAAGAACAATATTAAACAGCTTATGTTTTATTATCCTGTTAAACTGAAAGAGCGAGAGAATGTAGGTATATGAAGTAAGTCATAAATTGGCATAGAAACCTTAGCCGAATGGCATCGTTTGACCGTCTTTAGATCTGAAGATCTACAGGGCAGTCCTTAGCTACAGGCCAAGTGATCTCAATGAATATAATGAATGATTAGAAGACATGTGATACTATAAGTAAATTAAAACGAATAACCTGGAAAGGGGCATCAAGAAGGCCTAGCACCTTTTAATTGTTTTGAACGACTGAAGTCGAGTCAGGTCAAGTTGTTGTACGAGTGGAAGGCCCGAGTTGGCCATGAGTCGATTGGTACGATTGATGATGAGGATTGATGATGACTATTGATAATGATTGAGAAGTGATAAGTGATTAATAGCAGTTGAGTGATTTTGTGATCGTATGAGACTGAAGAAAGGGCAGTGAGGACATGGGATAATTTACCACTGCTTGGACCCATTATTTAAGGTGCCGGCTGTGCGAGTTGAGGTAATCTTGGGGTCCAGTATAAAGCAAGAAACTGAGTAAAGTAGAATTGAGTTAAGTAACCACCACCAGTATTTGCAAGTAAAGGTATGAGGATTATGAAATGCTCATTGTTGCTGAGGAAGTGTTTGTATTTACAGAACTATAACCATGTGCCAATAGACAGTGCTGTAGATAGAGTGAGGCTAGAGTGTAAATAGATAGAGTGGGGGGCCCGAGTTGGCCATGAGTCGAAGGCCCGAGTTGGCCATGAGTCTATTGATATCGTTGATGATTGATGATGATGAATGATGATGATAATGATTGATGATGATGATGATGATTGATGATTGATGATGATGATTATGGAGGATGATGAATGATTGATGATTATGATTATGGAGGATGATAAATGATTGATGATGATGATGATTGATGATTATGATTACGGATGATGATGAATGATTGATGATGATGGATGATTATGATGGATGATGATGGATGATGATGATGGATGATGATGATGGATGATTTATGATGATGATTATGATTATGTAGGATGATGATGAATGATTGATGATGATGATGATGAATGATTGATGATTATGATTACGGATGATGATGAATGATAGATAATGATGGATGATGATGGATGATGGATGATTATGATTACGGATGATGATGAATAATAGATAATGATGGATGATGATGATGGTTGATGATGGATGATGGATGATTATGATTACGGATGATGATGAATAATAGATAATGATGGATGATGATGATGGTTGATTATGGATGATGGATGATGATGATTGTGATTATGGATGATGATTATGGATGATTGATAAGCTTGCGAGAAAAAATGAGAATGAGGTATACGGGTGGGTGGAAGGCAAGGAAACTTGCTTAAATGAAAATTTACCGGAGAAAGCGTATTGGTGTTAAGGGGATCCGTGGCAGATTAGAATCATGATGGTGTAACTCATGACAATGTGCTATGGCTACCAGGGAGAGGTTACCATCCTATAAAGATGAAGCTATCAGACCTGAGAGCAGGTTTGAAGGCGAGTTAACCCTAAGCTCCTTGCTCTCGGAATACCCCTCGAAGGACGACCGATAAAGGTGCATTAGCAGAACGAAATCAGAAACTTTACGAGGTAGCAAAAGGAATCTCATCCGACACGCATTAATGCCTCTGAGAAAGCAAAAGCAAGGACATGCGTAACTATGCGATGTGCCAAAACAAACGAGCGAGTAAGTATTTGATGGAACGTTGGCACTTGTGGGCATGTAATTGTAGCCTATGACATTCGAAGGATTTTCACGAGCCGGAAGATACCAACGGTTAATTAATACTTAAAGAGACCCTATGCCACTTTCTGCAGGAGACGATCGCTCCTCATTTACGTCTGGAAATCTGGGACGAAGAACCACGCTTGCAATTTATTTAAATATAGCCTATACATGTATAGATATACACGCTAAAGCTGTCGGGGAAGCTCTGCAGAGAAAATGCAAGCATAAAACGAGCGAAAACTAAAACGAACCGAAACCAGATGAAATCGCCAATCCTGTATAGTTCCTCTTTAACCTATGGATATAAGGTGATGCTATGCAATAGAATATGATAGCATGACTAGTTGAATTAACTAATGCAATGACAAGATGCTTATGGTCGAGCGATAGTGCGTGATCCAACATTTGTGAGAGAAACTAATATGGTAGCTCAACACCTGAGTACGCCGTCTGAGACATGAGTTTAAGAAAAGTCCTGCAATCTGTGCCCCGATTGCCCTCTTTTCATTGGAGATTGTACAATGATTTACAAGTTGTTTACCAAGATAAGCACCTAACGTAGCATGATGCAGTTGACTGGAGCGCACCGTGGCTCCTGTATGACTCTCAATCTGACCGGCCTTGGAGTTTAGTCAGCGACTGTATAATCTTATGAACGGAGGCTACAGTGCAAGGCCGACGTTAGCCTGAGAGAGACCAGACGAATACCTGCGAATGTGGACCTTCTCTGCAGGCCAGACTGGCGAGGCGGCTCCCGTTTCTAGGTAGCCTTCCGCAACTCGACACACGAGAACGATCGCCCATCTGACATAGGGCAGCTCAGCATGATGCGCTGATTGCTCGTACGCTCGTACGCCGAGCTTTGAGAGTAGCCTATGCCGAGATGTATAGCATGGATTTGCATACCATGATGAGGAATTTGATTTCACGCCATGAATCAATGCATGACACGCGATACACGATGAAGTCTATGACGTGATGAGATTAACTAAACTTAGGCATGGTAGGATAGGCTGCACGTTGAGTAAAGTGACATAACGATAATATCAGAACCGAGACCGATGAAAATACGTAACCGCAAGTACGACCATAGCTAATTAGTAAGTTAATGTAGGCCTACAGTGGAGAGACCGGTGAGTTCTAGCCTGGATGGAGCCGAATTTGGCCCCGCCTACATCATTTTCCAGCGGGAAGTTAGGTCTGGCATAGCTCCGTTAGAGCAGAACTATTTTCAACCCAGAGCTGAACATACTGATTAAACTGTCAGGGCAGGCTTTACACGATGATGGACAGATGAACGACAGTGACGTCCACTCCTTGGTTGATTTTGATTGCAACAGAAACGCTATGGATGCATATTTTTTCCATGCAGTTAGGCCTCACTGATTCGCACAACGATTTCTGAACACTTAGACCAACCAATATGTGGTAAAGACCAGAAGATGAAGCCTAGGCTACATTATTGGTTATTTCGTTGCTCTGTTTGGTGAGGTCTATCCAGTGAGTGCAGAGCCATCGCTCTGTATTGGTTGAACACTCCCAGTAATCACAGCTGAATGGATAAGATTCAGACTCACATTCTGACTAGGATTGTGAGAGTCGGCTATATGAGTTCCACGATAAGACGATAAAGTTCGAGCCACATGGTCAAAAGACAGCATGATTGACAGTTACTATGGAGACCGCATGATTGATGTGATGACTTGAGATTACATGGTGATAATTGAACCCTAATCATGATTGTGATATGATGGCTATGCATCTGGATGAGGCTTAACAAGCTGTAAAGTTTTCCACAATGTTCATGAATCATGACTACCTGAGAGAGATTTCATTGATTAAAAGGCTGTTAGAATGTCACGCAATGACCGAATGTTGCTGCCTTCAGGCGCCGTGGGATATGCCGAGGTGAATGAATGTCCAAATCGAAGTCTGGGTATTTTGTTTTAGCGGTGTAGGCCAGCAGCTAGTTAAACTGCGACATGGCCTGGTACCTATAGTCGATTAGCGAGTAGACGACGATGCGTGATAATTAAGTAACCTGCGAGTAGAAGTAGATTAATATGAGAATCCAGACGAATGACGAGCGACGTGCAGGAGCCTACAGCGAGGCCTGTTGCCGATAATGGATTCCGTGGAAGGAAAGAATTCGAAGAACGCGGATAGACCGCAACAGACTGGAGCAACGCTTCTATGCTGTAGCCGACGGGCCGTCTCCTGGACAGCAAGCCTACCGTAAGACAAACAGTACCACTACCGACGCCAGTGGAGCATTTAAGCGAATCCCACGACACAGCCAACGGAGACGGGCTAATTAGCGAAACCGGGGCCATGGCGAAATGTCACGAATATTAATTGGAATAACTTTTAAACATGCGTTGATTGTAGTAGCGCTTGGTGAAGCCGGCGATTATCATGAGTTAAAGGTGTAAATGAGCGTAATGCTAAAGTTCAGGTAAGCGCGTTGAGTAGCCTAAGCGTGACGGGCTAACGTGTTAACCGATAGCAGCTAGCTAGTCGAAATCCGTCGTATCATACGCGAATGTGAACATGCCTTTACTGGCTACGCCTGATTAAGATAGTGCAAACAAAACATGGCCTATAACAAGTGTTTGTGGAGAAATGTGAGCTAGGAATGTAGGCCTAGTTGAATCGGCGTTTCTAACGTAAATGTTGTTTGGATTGGGCTAGGCTGAGGTATGAAGATAGACCCTCTCGACGGGTTAGAGCAATTACGGAAGAGTGCGAATTATCCGTGGATTATAAACCGCATGAAAGCGAGAGATTCCCAGATCAGACTGCATCACATTTGACGCGGGTTGTGAGGGCTTGCAGAAGTCAACAAGAGTGAGCTATCTTGGCGCATGAAACCAGAGTGCTACGAGGTAAAGATCTTTCAGTAAACTGTTAACTTGCCTCTTCTGCGACGACGCTGTGTTTTCCGCGTCCTGAGTTGGCCTACTGCATTGGTTGTAGGCTAGCCGACTCCCGGTAGGCTACTCGAGTTCGTAGACTACGTCCGCTAAGAATTTGATGCAACATTGAAGTGGCATTAGCCATTAGGAAGTAACGTGTAGCGTGAAGGCGGCTATAAGCGAATGAACCGTGACCCTCGTCGTGAGGGAGAACATCGAAAATCGGCACCTGAAAGCAACAAGGCGGGTGCCTGGGCAGAGTCATTAATAAAGCCAATGTAGCCTGGTGATTGGTCGAAGGTAATGAATGAATGACGTATTAAGTATACCCGGCAGAACTACGCTGCAGCTACGCAGGCGCTACATAGAAATCCAAAAACACTTTAGTTATGAAGTCAGAAGGGTGAGCGGGTGGGTAGTATACATTCAATATAGAAATTGTTACACCTTGTAAGACCCCCTTTACAATAACATATCGGCCACTTTGGTCTTTAACGCAGTCCTGTACTGAAAAATGTAAATTCTTTTTCACCAAAACAGCCACCCCTCTACTCCTTGAAGTAAATGAAGAGAAGAAAACCTGAGCAAAACCCCCCTGTTGCAGTTTGAGATGTTCTTCGTTATCTAAATGTGTTTCTTGCAAGAGAGCAATATCAATGTCACTTCTTTTCAAAAAGGTCAAAATCTTTCTTCTTTTAACAGGATTATTAACCCCTTTTATAT
>NC_085014.1:7117557-7148884 GCF_963854185.1 Sardina pilchardus
CAGACTGACCGATTGAGGAGTTTTGTCAAATATACACGCTAAAGCTGTAGGGGAAGCTCTGCAGAGAAATATGCAAGCATAAAACGAGCGAAAATGAAAAGTGAAAGCGAAACCGGCAATAAAATCGCCAATCCTGCATAGTATACCTTTAAACTTACATTTTGAAGATCCAACACAGGGTAAGTAAGCACAGCAAATGTGTTTTAGGCTTAAATAAACTTGAAATGAAAGAGTTTTATTTTAATTACTAGCCTTAATAAGTCCCATAGAGGGTAAAATATATATGGATAATGATCTTTGGAGAATTTCCGATAGTTCCTCTCAGAGAGAACTGTTGGAGTGATATTTCGCAATCACAGACTTTCTCACATGAGACTGAAAAGGTTCCAATTCAGCATCCAAACGGGCTGTTTTTAAAGGGAAATTACTTTGATCAATATTTATCGATCTCAGTTGTGGATATCTGCTGTTTGATGGTTCGATGGTAGACAGAGGGAAAGGTCAGTCTTGCTGAAGCAGAACTTGGCAGAGGGTGTGTGTGTGTGTGTGTGTGTGTGTGTGTGTGTGTGTGTTTGTTCACTGTGTGAGAGCCAACACTGGCAGTTATTACTGGTCCTAACTGAGAGAGATGGCTGAAAGTTCACTACAGCTCTCCACAGATCCCGCAACTGCATACACAAAGCACATGGAGTCCTGACAGACGGTTCTCTAATTGCTAATACATCACTTCAGAAGCACAGGGAGCTCTGATAGACTGCACTTTAATGACTAACACATTGCCTCAGAAGGAAAGAGAACATACTCTGTATGTATGTCTGTCTGTATAAAAAAAATAAAACATTCACATGCCACAGGCATAATAACTGTTGTGCCCTTAAGCAAGGCACTCTGGGGGGAATTCTCCCATGCACGTATGGGTGCGTAAGTCCAAAAAAGTGTGTAACTATGCACATTTCACTGTATACATATATGCAAATTCTGCTCTCCATGGTAGTGGGAGTTATGCATTTTGAGTGGAGCTACCCCTAAATTTGACTCTCCTTCGCTGTCTGCTAACTGGTTGATCTGTAAGAACGTGTTGTTAAATCTATATATGTGTGACTGTGGACTCGTTGAAATGACAGTGCTGTGATTATGTCAGCATGATAGATCAATGCTATAGGCTACTACTGTAGATGAAAACAGTTGTGATGGTCTCATGCAGTTTTGTCAGTGCTATAGATGTGTGAAGCTTTACAGTGTTAGATGGCAAACACTAACGTTGCTTCACGTGCTAGAGCAGTCAAGAGTGAGCCTGAATGTCCTCACGTGAGCTTACATGTCCTCACCTGCTGTCAAGAGTGAGACTACTGTACAGTACATGTCCTCTCTGCTCTCCAGAGGGGATTTGCAGCCTGCTGACACCGCAGCAACGTAAGACTGTACACGTCAATCTCCCCAATGTCACATATTGAACATGAACACAATGCAAATGTCTGTCCATTATTTCAAAAATAATATAATGTTGAAATCGCACGTGTGTCTATTCACTCTCCATTCGTCAAGTCTCTAACATCATTATGTTCAATACATGTCTGCCTTCATGGAAAATATCCGATTCTTATACTTCAGCTGACATGTGCCTGAAGGCAAACAGTGTATTTCTAACTCAGTAAGTAGCGTATTTCAAACTTTTTTTTTTTTGTCCAAATTCAAAAGCATATGGTAAAAAAACATGGATAGTTGCATGTGCACACACACCACTCCATTGTAAAGCAGCGATCTGCAAGTGTGACATTTCCGTTCACGTAAATCTTCAATACACTGCATATATGATGGCTTATTTGCATTGCCAAAATTATTACGGTATTCTAATTATTTGTGTAGCTAATATTAATTCCCTTCCTTTTTTCATCTTCCCCCCCAACTAATGGCAATCTTCCAAATCCACACAGATGCTCGTCATAGCTGAGTATTCATTGTCTGCGTTATCCATGTGGATATGGGGAGAGAAAGCACTTCCTGTCGCTGCACACACAGCTTCCTGTGAATGAGACGGGGGATGTTGGAGAGGATGAAAGAGAAGATGAAAGAGCAGCCGTTGAGTTATTGATGACATGACATCACCAGGGGCTTTTATTTTGCCCTCTTCCTCTTCCTCTTCCTCGTGATCGTGGTATTCATGTGACTACAATGACCGCTTCTAATACACACTCCTCCTCTCTCTTCATCCCTCTCTTTTTCCCTCCAACACACACTCTCCTTCTCTCTCTATCCCCCTCAATTTTTTTCTTCTAATACATACTCTCAATCTCTCTCCATTCCCCTATCCCCTCTCCCCCTCTCTCTTCTTCATCCCCCTCTCCCCTCATTCTAATACACACTCCTCCTCTCTCTTCATCCCCCTCTCCCCTCATTCTAATACGAGGGGTTCAGATGCAAAAGCCTCTAAATCCGTCTGACCACTTTTCTTTTAAATGAGCATTTTGTATCAGGCTCCTATAGGGTTTCGCCTACAAATCAATATTTCAGACCAGGAAGAAAATGGTATTTAGTGAGGTTTGAAGCTAAATTATTGAAGTAACTTACACTATATGTGAAGAGCATTCACTCACCATCATTATCTCATTTTTGACAAAAAGTGGATTTAGAGGCTTTTGCATCTGAACTCTTCATACATACTCCTCTCCTCTCTCCACCCCCCTCACATATACACATACTGTACACTCATTCAGCTTGGTCTTCTCAGTAGTATAGGCTTAGTAGTTGTTGTAGCAGTAATATTTATTTGAAGACGAGTTGGTAGGATGACTACAAGTGTGTATGTGTGCTTGTGTGAGTTTGTGCACACTGTGTGTGTGTGTGTGTGTGTGTGTGTGTGTGTGTGTCTGAATACGGCCTTGGGTACTTGCTATGCATATGTGTGTGTGGATATGTTAATAATCCCATTTGTGTGTGTGTATCGTCCTCACAGTATGTCCCTGTTGATATCTCCCTTCAGTAGAGGGCCTGTTGCCGCCGCTGTTGCCGGGCGCTGTTGCCAGAGCGATTGAGCTCCAAGACAGGCTTCTGACCACTATAATCCTCATCGCCCGCGGCAACTCATAACCTCCCCTAAGAAGAATGCAGAGGAGTGCACAGCCCTGAGAAATCGAAAAGAGAAATAAGACCGCAAGAGACAGAAAGTGTGTGTGTGTGTGTGTGTGTGTGTGTGTGTGTGTGTGTGTGTGTGTGTGTGCGTGAGTGCGTGTGTGCATGTGTGTGTGTGTGTGTGTGTGTGGGTGTGTGTGTGTGTGTGTGTGGATATACACAATATACTATTTTTCTCCTCTTAATGATTCCCGTCTGCTTGCTATACATGCCTTGCATGAGTATCTACATCCAAGACACACTTAGGGGTTATGATCATTATGATTGACAGTGAAGTTTGCAAATGATGGTGTGTGTGTGTGTGTGTGTGTGTGTGTGTTGATTTGTATTACCTAAGTTGCTTCATGTCCACAGGCTATCCTGCACATTGTGACCCTACAAAGAGCTTGTCATATGTCGACTTCCCAAAAGGAACCCAGAACACTCCTGTAGGGGTTCCTTATGAAGGGGTTCCTTTGGTAGAGACCCAGAACACTCCTGTAGGGGTTCCTTATGAGGGGGTTCCGTTAGTAGAGACCCAGAACACTCCTGTAGGGGTTCCTTTTTCCTGGAGGGGTTCCTTTATAGAGACCCAGAACACTGCTGTAGGGGTTCCTTATGAGGGGGTTCCTTTAGTATAGACCCAGAACACTCCTGTAGGGGTTCCTTATGATGGGGTTCCTTTAGTAGAGACCCAGAACACTCCTGTAGGGGTTCCTTTTTCCTGGAGGGGTTCCTTTATAGAGACCCAGATCACTGCTGTAGGGGTTCCTTTAGTCGTGACTTGCAGATGGTGGACTACATGCCAATGGCACAGAAGGCCCACAGAGAGGGTGAATCTGCAGCCCTCAGGAGCTCCAGATCCAAATGCTGAAGTTTTATTATTATTATTATTATTATTATTATTATTAAATTTAGGGATTTGACAGGAACTCAAAATATAGTGCATGACACACATAACAGCTAGTGTAGCTACTCCGTTTAGCAAGGTAGTCACAATGCTAATGGATGAGAACCACCATAATCCATAATCATACCTGGCCCTGGCTTGTGTTAGCATCGCACACGCTCACTAGACACCACAGCTAGTGATTCAGCCAGGAGATGGGTTGTCAATGCGTTCTCAATGAACCAATGAAGCACGCTAAAAGTTAGCAAGATCGCTGTGTCTTTCAACAAACTAGTTTTGGGGTTAGTTAATGACAACAAAAAAAGTTGAGAGAACAGATCAGTGAGTTGACATTAGTATTCAAAAGAAGTATTTTATGTTTCTCTGCTCTTCTTGTAACCATGGCGCCCACATCACCATACCAAATATCTATGCAGCTCAGACCTGGCAAAGCTTCATTTAGTGCTAATCAAGATCCCCCAGGAGAACTGGAAGAAGGAGAGAGAGAGAGAGAGAGAGAGAGAGAGAGAGAGAGAGAGAGAGAGAGAGAGAGAGAGAGAGAGAGAGAGAGACAGAGATGAGATGAGCAGGGTAAGGAAAGAGGAAGAGAAAAGACCTGCATGTGGAAGAGAAAAATACAGAGAGAAGCAAAAGAAGAAGAAGAAGAATGAAAAGAAGGCTCATCAAAGTGAGTGGTCTGATGGGGCAATTTGATCCCATTTAAAGGTGGCATGTTCAGATGAATGCCTGTGCGGTGTTTAAAAGGGGCATGTTCAGGCGAGTGCCTGTGCGGTGTTTAAAGGGGGCGTGTTCAGACGAGTGCCTGTGCAGTGTTTAAAGGGGGCGTGTTCAGACGAGTGCCTGTGCGGTGTTTAAAGGGGGCGTGTTCAGACGAGTGCCTGTGCGGTGTTTAAAGGGGGCGTGTTCAGACGAGTGCCTGTGCGGTGTTTAAGGGGGCGTGTTCAGACGAGTGCCTGTGCGATGTTTAAATAAGCACTAATGCCCTATGGCCTGGGACACAGCCACCACAGCGGTTACATGTCGGCAGTCCGACATCCTGCCAGTCCGACATAGCCTGGCACGCCCTCCCAGTGACGCAACGCCTTCAGGCTTTTGCTGCTGGTCTGGTCAACTGCTCATTGAGAAGGATTTCTGAGTTCCCGAAATCTGCGGAACTGCCCCCTTTGGTCGAGAACCAATCAACTTTGAGCAGCTCCAACGGCTCTGGGTAGAGGCGTGTTCAAGGCAGAGGAAAGAGTGTTGTTATTGGTTTAAACTCGGCAAACCGCTTTCTGACATCTACCAGTAGCAAATCGAGGCACTTAAAGGAGGCGGGTCAACCAGCGCTTCCAAGAAACCATGTTAGCACAGGCTGTTGGTCAGACTAAAGTCTCGCAGAGCCTTTGAAAGTCGATGGTAATCAGGCTAAGTCCGACATCCCTTTGGTCCGACATGCCGCTATTCAGACATGGTGTTATTCCGACATGCTGCCAATCCGACACATTTTAGTACCCCCATTCCGACAGTTTACAAATCCTATTTTTTTTCCCACGTCAATTTAACAGACCTATATGAGCCCGACGGACGCAAAGTGCGTCAAAAAACACACCCATTCTTCTCTGTTACATTGCTCCACGATTATTAGTCACAGCGAGATGAGACCTATATTGCATGAAAGAGCTCAGAACCGGGGCTTTCCAACAAGACTAGACACGTGTCTGTACGATCAAGTATGAAAATAAAAATAAAATCATGAATTTAAATGAAAGTAGGCCTATATCATATTTACAGTCTATATTGCTCTGCGTTCACCCACGCAGCCACTGCTCTCGCTTGAATTACTCCGGGACCAGGCATCGCACAGACATAACACGCATATCAAATGAAAGAGGAGAAACAGAGCTTTCCATTGATACCAAACACATCGATCCTTTTGTGTTATAGAAACAGACGAAGTGACAAACAAATAAGAATCATATAGCTTCGTCTACCGCTTTCGTTTGATTTACTCGTGAAACCGTGGTTAAAAAGATACGGCTTGCATGTCAGATAAAAGAGAAGAGCTAGAGCTATCCACAGACACCAAATACAACCTTCTTAGCCATAAAATAGACGAAGTGATAATAACTTAATTTAGCTCCACTCAGTCCGCGAATGATGAGACAGAGAAGAAAACTTGCCATGTCTATAGAACTGCTTTCACTTCCCCGAGTCGTGCACGCAACAGACACATAACCATATCAAGAAGTCTTCACAATGACATTTTAAATGTGAATCTTTATTATTTTACACAATTGGATATAGTTATGACATTAATAGCCTATTACAGTTTTTCTCGATTGCTAACACACATTTTCTGAAAACATGCCTCATATTCTCAGAACTCTACACACAAATCCAAAACAACACACACAATGGGCAAAACTCCACAATTCTCCTGCAAAATGACACTTTACCTTCAAAACAATGCAATTTCTCCTCAAAATGCTCTTTTGTTCTCAAGAGACACACACAAGCCATCACCAGTTAAACACTGATGTGCTCAGTGTAAAACACTGCGATGAATTGAAAACACTTCTTCTCCATTCATTATAATGACTTGGGCCTTTTTTTGTTCAGTGTTACACTACAAACAGTACTACAAACAGTAGATAAGCTGATACAGTAAGTTGATATGCTTACCCTATCAATATTTTGAAATATCTCATTGTTTTCTATTATTTTTCTTTGTATTTCCCGTAATGTTATATATGCCGTTTTTTCTAGGACAATGCTCATGATTTCAGTTTCCTGTTCAGGAGACAGAAGCCCTTGTGTTTGTAATCTTTCGGCTGCCAAACAAATAGTAAAATACTGTAAACTGTGTAGGAATACAAAGTAGGATTACTTTCCCCAAATACTTGAAACATACTTTATTTTTACAGTCCTACAGAACAGCCCACAGGCAATACTGTACTACTGTGCTCATTGAGCTGTATTGTACTGTCCGGTACTGCACTGTATTGATACGCAGCACTGCAATGTTCTAGTGGCTCGGATCTCATCAGAGATTACGGTCCTTGGCCTCCCCATCCTCCTCCTCTTACTCTCACTCCTCTGGCTCTGCCTCTGCCTGTACTACTGTAATATAAAGCTCTGATTGCTAATTGTAAGACTGTGTGACAGGAGTTTGCCCATCTGATGAGTCAGTGTGCATGGTAGGGCAGTTAGCTTTAGAATTTGAATGGCAGTGTGTTCTTTGTGAAAACAAGAGATTTTCTTCATGAAAATTGTGTCTAATGCACAGAATTGTGTGTAGTGTTTTGAGAACAGTGTGTTATAGAACTGCAATTTGAGTGTAAAGCCGAAATTGTGCTTATAGTTCAGCAGAATCGGTTCAGGAGGTTGGTGCATGAGCTACATATTACTGGAATTGTGTCTCAAGTACCAGAAATTGTGTGTAAACAATTGAGAAAAACTGTAATGACCTCATGTCGGAATGGCACGTTTTTTGAAAAAAAAGTTAAATAGCCTACCGCCACTGCGACCATGAAAAAAAAAAATGTTGGAGTGGTGGGACTTTCTCCCATAAAGAGACATGCCTCCACTACGACAATTGGACGTCAATGTCGGAGTGCTGGTATGTCGGAATGAACGGCGGTAGCCCACCACAGCACACTCTTAGCACACATTATGGAACCATTACCATGCTCTGTGTGTGCGCGTGTGTGTGTGTGTGTGTGTGTGTGTGTGTGTGTGTGTGTGCACGAGTGTGTGTGTGTGTGTGTGTGTGTGTGTGTGTGTGTGTGTGTGTGTGTGCGCGCGAGCGTGTGTGTGTGTGTGTCTATGTCTGTGTGTGTGTGTGTGTGTGTGTGTGTACGTGTATGTCTGTTTGTGTGTGTGTGTGTGTGTGTGTGTGTGTGTGTGTGTGTGTGTGCACTGCTATTGTTATTCTCCACAGCAGTACCCTCTATTCTGTTTTTCAAGTTGAATTCCTCCTCCACACTTCTGCTCCTCTCCTCTCCCCTCCTGTGCAGCTTTCCTTCACTTAACCTTCTCTTCTCTTCTCTTCTCTTCTCTTCTCTCCTCTCCTCTCCTCTCCTCTCCTCTTCTCTTCTCTTCTCTTCTCTTCTCTTCTCTTCTCTTCTCTTCTCTTCTCTCCTCTCCTCTCCTCTCCTCTTCTCTTCTCTTCTCTTCTCTTCTCTTCTCTTCTCTTATCTTCTCTTCTCTTCTCTTCTCTTCTCTTCTCTTCTCTCCTCTCCTCTCCTCTTCTCTCATGGGCAGCTTAAAGTTGAGTATGCCTATACAGACTGATCAGGAACATTGAGGGGGTTCTGGATGTGTGGGGGGTTATGTGAGGGTTTGGGGGAGATCCCAGCCAACATTTGTATGTGGGGCCCATGTGGGTACCATATGTGTTGCCATTATGGGTCCAATATGGGATTGTCCGCAGGTTCCAAAGTGGCCCCATGTCATTTGCCCATATGGGCTTCATGCAGGATTACACTGGGTTTTAAATGGGTCCCAAATGGGCAACATACGTTGGACCCATATGGACCCCAGCTTTAAATTCTACCTGGGTTCTACATGGGTACCACATGGGTTGAAATGTGGGTTTTTTGTGGGATTGTCCGCAGGTTCCAAAGTGGCCCCATGTCATTTGCCCACATGGGCTCCATGCAGGATTACACTGGGTTTTAAATGGGTCCCAAATGGGCAACATACGTTGGACCCATCTTGTCCCCAGCCTTAAATTCTACCTGGGTTCTACATGGGTACCACATGGGTTGAAATGTGGGTTTTTTGTGGGATTGTCTGCGGGTTCCAAAGTGGCCCCATGTCATTTGCCCACATGGGCTTCAAGCAGGATTACACTGGGTTTTAATTGGGTCCCAAATGGGCAACATACGTTGGACCCATCTTGTCCCCAGCCTTAAATTCTACCTGGGTTCTACATGGGTACCACATGGGTTGAAATGTGGGTTTTTTGTGGGATTGTCCGCAGGTTCCAAAGTGGCCCCATGTCATTTGCCCACATGGGCTTCATGCAGGATTACACTGGGTTTTAATTGGGTCCCAAATGGGCAACATACGTTGGACCCATCTTGTCCCCAGCCTTAAATTCTACCTGGGTTCTACATGGGTACCACATGGTTTGAAATGTGTTTTTTTTGTGGGATTGTCCGCGGGTAACAAAGTGGCCCCATGTCATTTGCCCACATGGGCTCCATACAGGATTACACTAGGCTTTAATTGGGTACTAAATGGGCAACAAACAATGGACCCATCTGGGGCCCCAGTCTTAAATTCTACCTGGGTTCTACATGGGTACCACATGACAGTTATTAGGGACAGCTAGGTCATGCATAAAATATATTGGTCCTGTCTTCAATTTCTTATGCCTCCAACATTTACAATAAAATATAATTAAAATCCCAATGTTTACAACATATACTACAATACCAATCCAAAACTAAACACATTTGTAATTCACCAGAAAATAATATTAGTCATTTCCACAGCAGAAAGAGCAGCCTAATTTTCTTTTTCAACATTTAATAAATTCCAACACGAGAACACAAGAGAACATCAACACCAAAAACAACAAAAACGGGTTACAACAACAAGTTAATCTACAGTAAGTCCATTACTTTGAAACTCTGGCTGCCCTCAGCCCTCCCCTGTCCCTTGCCCCAGTGAACCACTTCCCCAGTGCCCGTTCAGCCTCCTGCTGGTTGGTGTTGGTGGTCAGCGGGTTCTTCTTTAAGGCCTCTGTAAAACAAAATGTTATTTTAAGATTAAAAGCTTGTATGAGTCTGTTTTTTGTTGCGTTCATGAGCAACTGGATGGTGGAGAATTATAGAGTTAAGGGGCTATACAGCATGTCAGAGCTGAACTGTGAATTTCCCAGTTTGAAGTGTGGGCTTTGGGAAAGCTCCCAGGAAAATGTTTTGACTAGGGGTGTGCATTGGCACTGCCCTCACGATTCGATTAGATTACGATTCACCAGGTAACGATTCGATTCAATTTGATTCTACGATGCATTGCGATGCATCAAAATTCTACTGCACACAAGGCAAATTTGACATGAGGCAATACAAGCAGTCAGATATTGAACAAAAGATTGTATTGGCTGTTATGTGGGGGGAACCTAGAAATTGTTTGAAATAACATTTCAAACCTTGGAGTATTATATTATTTGCTGATATAAAAAGAGAAAATACTGAAATTCTGATATTCATGACAGCTCACGTTATGCATATAGCCTACTATTCATATTACAACTCCACCTCTTTAATTCAGCTGTCTGGTTAAAGCCTCAACATAATATTTTTAACTAAGTAGCATAGTTGGCTAGCTTATCATAGTCTACTGGTTGGACTGTTCAGTTTCCTTAGGGTGACCAAAAAATTCGGGACAGTCACGAAATACAAGCAGTTGTCCCGAATCCTGAATCCTGCCCAAATTGTCCCGAAGAATTGTCCCTATTGTTTGATACATTAAAAACTATTAATTCAAGGCTTCTCATTGCCTGTATGTTTAGGGGGGAAATGTGACTAGCATAGCCTACTTGCGCGAATTGATAATAATTTCTCATTCATTGTTGACGCAGATGCTCAGGCAGATCCGTGACCTGATGAACATGCCGCTAAAAAGCACAAATACAAGTGCAACCGTGAAGAAAGGGAGCTGCCACGAGAAGTGATTGGTCGCATAAAATGAGAGTTGCTGATGACTGGGTACACAAACAACAACACATTTGTTACGTTTCCTTAACCCTGTGAGCCCTAGGCTGTTTTAAGGGCATTTTCACTACCTCTAGTTAGAAGCATTTATCCTGGTCATTGTAAGTGCCATTCACACATGCTACATATTGTTTTTTTCGGCACCGTCTAGGCTACTCAGATCTGCCACAATATCATGTATAAATACTTGCTTTGATTTAGATTTTTAAATAATACAAATTTAAAAAGCATACTATACAAATTCTTACATTTTGACATATATCTCACCACAGCAAGCTGACAGCTCGACATGACTTGCATAGTTGTGTAGGCCTGACTGCCCTGAAAATGGCAATATAAGAACCATGGTGGAGGTATACTTTGGAGCTGAGCAATGTACAGAAATATGTGGTGTGTGCCTTTCAGAAATAAATGGCAATTTTTATTTAGTGATGAGAAATTACTTTTTGACACTTTTTGCGCTCCATATTTGACACTAGCTGATCTGACCTGACTTGTTTGCGTGGTAGCACACATGACGTGCACAGATGATGATTCTCTGTAATATTTTTTTACTGCATTGCAATGAACAAAGTAAAGGCAAAAAAGTGTTTATTTGTCAAACAGATTTGGATGCAATATGGGTCTTGGATATTGGATACCATATAGGAGTTTGCTAGGATCTCAAAACCGTATTATGAACGTGGACTTGCCATAGAGAAACACATGATAACGTTGGATTGTAAACATAGGCTATTATGCCACACAAAAACATGGGGTAAGCGGAGCTAAATGAAGTTATTATTTTGCTGTCACTTCGTCTGTTTTATGGCCTAGAATGTTGTCTTTGGTATCTGTGGATAGCTCTAGCTCACCTCTTCCATCTGACATGAATAACAAAACGCATATGTGTGGGAAACACTGTACAGGCGGCGATGTCATTGCAACATTGCTCTGGGAATGCCCCCGGAATTAATTGAAACGTCAACTTTATTGTAGTCGAGGCCAGAAAATAAATAATGACATAATCGATTATGGCACGTTGCCGCATCGATGCTGAATCGTGCATTGCCCGCATTGCGATGCATCGCCAAATCGATTATTGTTGACACCCCTAGTTTGGACGTCACTCAACATAGTGAACGCTCTCTGGGGAGTTGAGAAGTGGGAATCTTCCCACTTCCTAGCTGCATGAACGCACTATTTGTCATAAACATTATAAGACAGGAAATCAACATACTCATACATTTCACACAATTCCAGTTTCATTTTTTTTAGGATGCATTTCTAAAACCAACAAGCCCCTAAATGTTATAGAATTCTGTGGTCTCACCTATTTTGGGGGCTTTCTCAAATGATATTTCCAATCAAAATATATGCTGTATTTACAGTTTTTTTCAAGCGCTAACAAGCGTTTGTCCATTCATTTGACACATTTTCAAAACTCTAAACACAGCCTCTCACCTGCAAAACACAATTGGCCGAATGGATCATTTTCCTCTCAAAAGCACATCCCATGTTCTTACAACACATTTTGTTACATATACACTAACTCGTCATTTCTCTGCACACACTAACTTTACCAAAACACTGGAAACCTGACTCAAAATGAAGTTATTTTGTCAAAGAATGAAGCTTGTTTTCACTTCACAAGATACATGCAGTCAATCAGAGTACACTAGGTTTCAAAATACTGGCTACTGTTCACATTACAAAAACTGCATAGACTTTTATGTTTCAGTTTTACAGGTATTTGCATGCAAAACATGCAATCCAGCATTTTTACACTAAATTTCTTGGTTGGGAACTGTATGTCCAGATGTAATGTTCGCATTCAAATGCATTCCAGTAAAAAGCAAATCCTTTTTTTTTTACTGTTCACTAGGCCTACAGGAGGTGCAGTACTGTTTACAGTAGACTATAACAGAAAAAGTTGTACAGCATTGCAGTGAACAAAATATCCATGATACAAAAGAGCATTCTGAACAAAAAACAACAGCAAAAAGCCCAGATAAAAAGGGGGTGAACAAAAAAAAAGCACAACATTACTGTGTCTAATCTCTGCACCTGCTCCTCTCAGTGCTCCTGCACCTCTCACTGCATCTCTCACTGGGCCTGCTCTTCTCCCTGGGCCCCTTACTCTTACTCTTTCTTGTCCAGACATTACAGTATTTGTCTTTTTCTGTTTCTGCTTCCAAAAACATCACCTCCTCTTTTTACTGTGTAAGTGTCAATGTAATAGAGACCCCTGCCACTGAGTTTAAGACAGACTGAAATCAGCTGTGGTTGGCCCAATTTACCCAACATAAATCATCTGTGTGTCAATTATTCGATTGTTTGTTTATTATCAGCTGAGATATATTGCTTTTGAATTGATAACATTGCAGAAGCAGAGGTTTTTATACTGTATCTAAGGTTTGGAATATTGTTTTAACTATTGTGGGATGTTGTGTGTTAACATTCGAAAATAATACAAAAACGATCCATTATTTTGTTGGGAGGTATAGTTTGTCTGTTAAGAAAATGTTAGCATTGTGAAAATGTATTCACTGACTGCTTACTGTGTGAAAACAACATGAAATGTGTGAATGGTATGGCCACGAAAGACCGATGCTGTGCTAACTGTGTTTAGAGTTTTGAAAATGTGTCAACTGAATGGACAAACGCTTGTTAGCGATTGAAAAAAACTGTAAACAGTATATAACCAAGAGGACCATACTTAACATCATCATCTGCCAATTTACTTACCATGAATAACTTTGAAAAGACGCAAGTCTTTAAACTTGCTCTTCCCATGTTTCCCTGTTAGATTGTAGGTCAGCGCAAGCTCATTTGTGAAGATTAATTTCATCATGCGCCTGGTCGCATCATCGACAGAGGTCCCCCCGATGTCTGCCACCATGTGAACCTAAGAACAGCAGCCAACAGGGGGAAATGGATTACATATTGTAGCCTGTGTGTATACAGTGAGGAGCATATGTATTTGATACCATGCTAAAACAGGAATATAAAATCATCATTTGACAATTGATCTTAATGCCTTAATTAAAAAAATTAGTAAAAATAAAACCGCCAAGGACGCCAATTTTCTTTGTGATTGAAGAATGTATCGTAAATAAATAAATGTTTTCCTTAAATTAAAATAGCCCCACATCATCACATACCCTTCACCATAGCTAGAGATTGGCATGGTGCTTTTTCCAGTAGGCCTATTAGCCTGTTTGATTTGCATTGAGGTCAATGAGCATCAAACAGGCTAATAGGCCTACTGGAAAAAGCACCATGCCAATCTCTAGCTATGGTGAAGGGTATGTGATGATGTGGGGCTATTTTAATTCCAAAGGCCAAGGGAACTTAATTCCAAAGGACAAGGGATCAATTGTCAAATGATGATTTTATATTCCTGTTTTATCATGGTATCAAATACATATGCTGCTCACTGTATATATAATAAAACATTTTCAATTTAAACTAGCTGTTGTCTTTCTTGAAAAGAAAAACACAATGCAAAACAGTATGTACAATGTAAAGTATATTTAAATTGGCCTACGCTACTGAAATCTTAATGCTGGTGGTACTTGGAGAGTCAATTGTTCTCTGAAGTGGTACTCCTTGTGAAAAGTTTGAGAACCACTGCCCTAAAGCACAACATCTACTGTGTTGAGTATAAGCTCAATTTAGAACTCCATCATTTTCAGTGGAGTCACACCCCCCCAGCGGGGTATGTCGCCAAACTTTAGAACACTGTCCTTTTTCTTGAGGATATGGCCCATAGAAAATGCTTGATTTTCACTGAAATCCTCATGTTTTTTCCCCATTTTCATTAATTTCAGCAAACATTTATGACCTTGCAGGATAAAAACATGCCCTTTCTTTCATTACCTTAGTAACCATTGTAATGGGTAAACAAAACTGTTAGCACCATAGCTGATCATATTTGGTTGATTCCAACGTCCATTTAATGATATGGTAATATTCACAAAGGCATTGTCAATTAAATGCGTACCAAAATACAAAGTCACATTTTTGTGACTTGACCTTGTAATAAATAATGCCTTGTTTGTGAAAGTGTAGAATGTAAGATGCATTCCATGACTTGCTGTAGGACAGTCATGCGCTGTGCATTGCGCTGAAGCCTCAATTAATTCTAAATCAGACTGGCCGTTTGACCCCCTTTATCAATTGTAGTGCAATATACAAATGGCACTTTTCTTCTTGTGTTACTGGTTTTCTCCCAGATATAAAAAATGAAACTTACCACGGCAGACATCAGGGTGGCATCTGCCAACTTGGCCTCCAACTGCTGCACATCCTCTTGGTTCTTCAAAGGGAATTCAACACCTTCGGGTGGTTCCAACTGAGATCCTTTGTCCTTTTTTAAAAGAGTTTGCAGCATTTGACTGTGGACCCTCTGGGTATCTTTGATTTCCTCCATTACAGTAAGGATTTTGGTGTAAATTGTGTGGTTTGTGGCCTCCACATGGGTGGCTTGAGTTACTCTTCTCTGCAGCTGGGGGCTACTCATAGGTGAAGGCCTTCCACTTAGTGACAGCTGGGGGCTACTCATAGGTGAAGGCCCTCCACCAAGTGGCATTTGGGGACTACTGCGTCCCTGGCTTGGCTGAATGGGATGAGTTGGAGACTAGATAACATAAGATAAGAAAAGATGATCATTTAATGGGAGAAATATGCACTGTTACAGCCTCCAGAATAAGTGACACACACACACACACACACACACACACACACACACACACACACACACACACACACACACACACACACACACACACACACACACACACACACACACACACAAAACACAAAACATTTTCTTCTCTTTCACACTCCTTGGGCACTAGTCAGAAATGTACCTGGTCTAGTGCATGTATGTTCAATGGGCATTGCTTTAAATTGGCCGGTTTCACGTGAGATTCTCAGGAGACCTCACGCGTGAATCACATGTATTTTATTTATTTTTCCCAAGTGAAGCTGCAATGACCAAGTGGCACTTGTGAGCAGGGTTAGGAATGTCGGCATTTACTACTAGCCAAACAATCCAAAAGTGAATTAAATACCGAAGCAAGCTGAACATCTTTTCTGCTTTTAACAGCCTAGTCTCACGATAAAACTTGTTATTGTTTATGAAGGTGTCTTCTGTTGGCCTATTTTATGAAGAGGCCTCTGGCTGTTTCGTTTAGGTTTGTTTTGCTGTCACTAATGGTTTCATGAGGTCACAAGGCCAGTTTCCACTAAAAGCATAATAGGCTACATGCAGGAAAGGCTCTCTGTAAGCTCGTTTGTTTCCGATGGAGCCAGGTGTGTTTGAGCCTGCCGCTATTGGTAATGCAATTAGTGTCTACACGGACCCGGTTGGATGCTGCACCTGGGAATCAGCACGTTACGACAAAGAAAGATTTATATGTGTTGAAATTGTTATTATTAGATGAACAAGATATTCAGTGTCAGAGTGGAAGATTTAACGAGCATAATATAACAGAAGATGCTGTTACAACAGTTTAATTTCCACCGGAAATAAATGAGTGTACAGGAAGAGCCTTTTGTGCACCTAGTCTATTAGGTTTATGTCCGAAGTGCCACTTGTGTTATCGTTTTTGGGTCAATTCATACATTTTATTTCAAATGTGCGGATAGGCCGATGGTACGCTTGTTTTTATGCTGGCAACAAAACAAAATAGTTCACGAATGTTATTCTTGATTCTAAATGCGGGAAACAATTAAAAATAAAATGTCCCATTTTCCGACGCACCACAAACCTCTTGCCTATATTAGGCTATATATTTATTTGAAATGTAAGCTGACTGTTGTCAAATTTGTAAAATAAAATAGGCCTACAGGAGAAACTGTGTGGTTTATGCTCTCTTATGCTGTTTCATGCTGCTTGCGCTAACAGCTCCCGACCATATTCGCAGGGCTCTCCCTCTTTGGACAGACGTTGCAGTTCAACTTTATTTATACGCCATTCTCGCACCCTCTTTATAACAAAATATCTTGCCGCTGCTTCTCCCGAATTTTGTTCGCCAAATTTGACAACTGTCAGCTTAAATGTCAACTCATATTTCCTTCCCTTTGTCGCCTTAGTATTGAGAGAAACGCAGAGAAACGAGAGAAATTGAAACTAAGCACAGATAGTTCATGAACTTTTGTGTTGTGTTGACAGGATACGAGTAGCCTAGTCTATCCTGAGACGTGATAGCATATTTGGTCTAGTGCGCAAATTTGAAACCATTTGGAACTCTGGCTTTCACCTCCACAGTAACTGAAATTGTTTTTGGAAAAAGGTAGGCCTACAGTGTTGCAAGTAGGACAACACATTGTTTCGGCTATTTCGGTTCATTATTTTCTCTTGGGGGGTGGACAATTTTTTAATACGTGTTCTAAGGCACAGAGGTCAGCTCACAGAGGGGGGATGGTACAGTTAACTTCCAACACTTGATGGCTCTCATCCAGTGCCGCTGCTGACCATTTCGGTACCCTTAGCACAGGGGTGGGCAACTAATTTAACCAAGGGGCCACATGAGACACTGGAACTGTTGCGGAGGGCCGGACCCAAAACGCCAAACTCAAGTCTGAACTCAGTTCTGTTCAATTCTATTCTGTTCTTGTACAACATTAAGTAAATCGTATGGTTTTGGTTACTAGGCCTACTAGCAAGAGTAGAGATGAAAATGTGAGGGAGACCAAGTAAAAACGGCAATCATAGCCTATATGTCCAGTATTTAAAATAAAGTAATTGTTTGACATTGACATGTTGTTGTTTTTCAGTATACAAATGTAAAAAAAAGCTTAATGCTAAGCCATGAAAATGTGATGGAGTCAGTAGCCTACAAACTTATCCCTGTGCCACCATTATTTCAAGCAATATTTCAAAGACCATAATTTAAATTAACTCTACAGAATTAGACTATGAAAATGTGGAGCAGAAAATAGTAGGCTAGTTAATCAACATTCACGAACGAATTTTGAGAATTAAGGCTATGTGTTTGCCTTAACTTTATACAAAAGACTGATTGGTCAAACTCGCCCTGTGTGTTCAGCCGGCTGCTTCAAGCAACCTGTGGGTAGTAGCCTAGGCTGTATACTAGGCTACTAATTCGCTGACATAAGCTTTGCAGATAAACTCAAACATATTTTGGTTACAATGACGTTGTTATCCGATTGTAAACTGTCTATCTGTCAGTACCGTTTTGAAATCAACACTTCCTATCGCCACCAATCAGCCGCAGCATTCTGACTACTGTTGCGGTGGTCGGCGACGCAGACACCGGAGACACAACTCGGAGGGTTATTGCGCCGATGTAAAGGCAACATTTATCGACGCAAAACTTTATTCACCAGCACATCGGTGAGGGTGTTTACGTCGTATGCATCCATGCACGCACAGACGTATGGGTGTAAAAATAGCAGTCACTTTCAAAATAAAAGCAACGATGGTGATTTGCGTGCATTATCTCTACGCTAGGCGCTTGACTCCTGTTTTTTCACGGACCTTACGCGGGCCGGTCAGGGAAAGCCCGCGGGCCGTATGTTGCCCATGTATGCCTTAGCAGAATCGCTTTGTGGTAGCCATCTGAATGGAATGCCTCAGTCGGCACGGCTTCTTGTGTTAATGGCAATTTTGAACTATGACAAACAGTTTGTTAGTTCATGCTCGTCTTTTTCGAAGTGCAGAGCCTTGCGAACATTTTGAGTGCCAGACTGAATTTACAAACACCCGAAAAAACAAAACAATAAAAGAGTTAGTAGTGTTGCAATATGTAGGTGACTAGGCTACTAGGGATTTCTGTAGGCATTTCCGAAAGCTCGCGAAATATTTTTTCTCTAGCTTAAATTTCAGTCAAACCTATGGGCTGGGCCACTTCGAGATTGATTCCGAGATGCCTATTGAATGAATAGAACTGGGCTACAGTATCAATCACACCGCCGCAATGCTACAGCAGACTGTACTGCCACCTCGTGGCGGTAAGTTGTAATACAGTTGTAATACATTTCACGCCGAGCGTGAATCAGGCAACGCGTGAAGGAAACGGCCATCACAATGTAACGCCTACTGTATTTTATTTACTGCAGAGGGTATTAACAGCTTTCTTTTATATGTAATTAATTAAAAGTGACCACTGCTCTGTAAACATACATCAGTATAGATGAATATGATGAAATCAGTGGCTATACTGTAAAAAACAGCACAAAATGTACAAACCCTGATATCTGGAGGAGACGGAGGAACCTCATCAGAGTCCTCCTCTTCGTCTCCTTCTCTTTCCTCCTCATCCTCTTCTTCGCTTTCTTCTCCTTCTCCCTCATCTCCCTCTTCTGCCTCCTGCTGTTGCTGAAGTTTTCCACTTAGCCTAATGAGGTGAACACAAAAGGGGTGAACACAAACTTAAAACTTAGATCATAACAAACAAGGACCTTCAACCAGGGATCCCCCAAGATATATAAATCGTTCATTGATCTTTGCAATTGAATTTCAAGCATTTCTTCAGTACAGTACAGGGCATTTCATGGCTGTTAAGTTATATAGACAAATAGAGCCTGTTGAGTAAAGACATACAGATAAGAAAGAAGGGTGAGGGACCAAGGTGCTATGTCAGGGGTAGAGGGGTAGATCAAGGGAATTTTGTTATTCTGCCACATATACACTATACCTACCTTCTTCTTTTTTGGGGGGTTTCACCACTTTTGTCATTGATATCCGAACTGTATTCCGCTTCCTTGAGCATCTCCCTTGCTACTTTGTAAGTGTCTATAAAATGCAATGAAACATGACAGCAATGAGGCCTACAAACCTACATCATAGTCTTAAATCTAACACATAAACCCTGACAAAGGAATAGTTTACATAGCTTAATGTTAAGAATGGGGCTGCAACATTTAGTCAGGGATTTGCATGAGCTGGCTGCTTTAAAATGGGTGACAGGCAAGGACAGGTTGAAACATCCAAACAGAAATAGTGCAATGACATATTTTATTCTGGCTTTCAGTCATGGACCATCATCAAGAATCAAGCTTATTGGGATATAATTTAAAATGGGTAAAATTGTAACACTCAAAATGTCCCAATGAGAAATATTGCTTTATGGAGAGTTGTACAGTAGCAGTTGCCCTAGTAAGTATAACAGAGGTTACCTGCATATCCCATGATTCTTCTTATTTTACATGTCAACCAGTTCTTGTTTGGTTTCAAATGGTCCTTCACAGCTTTGGTGACATTCGCTGAACTGGGTGGCCAATAGCATTTTTGGCCATCCAACCACCCTCGAGATATTATGTCCACTGTTTTCCGGCCATCTTTGAGCATTTCATCGAATTCTACAACTGCAAAAGACATTCTGCAAAATGTTTAAGTTTATGAGCTGTGTAGCAGTGACAGAGCTACTACACATCTGTTCCGCAGAGGCAGCAAAATCATCGGTTTTGTACAATCTTTTATGGGAGCACTTGAAAGCTGTCCAGAAAGCCTTGAGAGTGAATGAATTCCAAGTGATTTGGACCCAATGGGGTATGTGAAGAAACATGTTCCTCTGTCATAGAGTTCATATATGACATGTGTTCCCTCAGCAGAGTCCACAATATTTCGGACAATTCCAATTTTGCCCTGAAATTCAAAACAATTTGTTCCAGCAGAGGTGGAAATTGTACAATCTTTAGTTTTGTACTTCTTATATTGGACATTATTCATCAAACTTGATCTCAATAATGGCCCGGATGTATGGGGGTTCTTCAGCTGAATACTTTCAGCAGTCTCATCACGCATACGAGAAGACACCTGCCTTTCATATATACGTCTTACTATTTGTTGTACAGGATCCTGTGGTCTTCTGACCATTTTTTTCAGCTGTCCCAGGTAGCTTTCAAATGGAAAGCATGAAGTAGAATCTAGTGGCCCATACTTGTCTGCATCATCTGCTAAGTGCAATAAATTGTGTGCATTATTCACCAGACATTTTGTCCCATATATCTTAGCAAAATTAACTACAAAGCATCTCAACAATCCTCGGGCATAACTGCAGTGCTCTCTACACAAAGGAGACAAAAGTATTCTCATAGCACATGACAGAATCAGGAAGTTTTTATACTGTCGACAGGGTAATCTTCGATAAAGCACCACTGGCCCTGTATACAATAAAAATTGCCTGAATTCAGTTGCTTTCCATTGGCTGTACTCTTTCAAAGACCGTGGCTTTCTTGAGAAGCTATGTGGAAAGCTTTTTCTGCAAAGTTTCAGGTGATCAGAGATGGCATTTAGAACAGAGGATTGAACCCGACAGTGCAATGGCCCCTTACACCACAGAGTAATCAATTTACGGACTACGCCTAAACAAACTAAATGCATGTAGTCTAGGGGGAAACCTGAAACCATGCTAATGCCCAGCCCGAGGAGAGGTGACCTAGAGGTGTGGTGATCTTCATCCAACATCTGTTCAAACAGACTATCTGTCCTCGGGTTGAAATCCATTTCAGGGAAAACCACTCTCCCATCAACATATACACCGGTTTGTGTACAGCGTTCACAAGAGCTGTACCCTCCATGACCTTTTACACATTTTAAAAAGGCCCGTGCAGGGGTGTCACAAATAAAGGCATCTGGTACCGGTACATTATACCTTTTTTCATTAAAAAGAATACCCGTTGTTGACAGGACACGTATATCGTCAACAAAATCTGTAAGATAGTCCTGGATAGACTCTGGCTTACAGGGGCCGGCATATACGCCTATGATAAACACACTGGCTTTGGGTAGTTCAACTAGTTTACCTAAAATAGGCCACAGCTGCATGTTGGAGCTTCTAGAGAGAGGCAAGCCATCAACATTCACACGAATGGTCAATATATCTGTTGTCAGCTCCTGCTCATTTGCCATTTTCAATTCTGAAATAATTGCATTTGCAAGCCCAAAATGGTAGTAGTTCCCCTGTCCTATGTTTTTCACCTCACAATCTTTCAATGTGCCAAGAAGGGTTCTGGGATCCTTAGGTAAATCCAAACCTTGCCCCAAAAGTATAGATAACAGCTCTGAGAGTGTAGCATGAGACACATTTCGGTTAGCTGCCCACTCGGCCAGTTTTCTCCTGAGGGTTTCATCTGAATCATTAGCAGTGTGTAAGTCATCAGCTTCCTTCTCAGTGTCTGAATCCAGATTTACCACATCATCATCATTGTTCTCCACACCTCCCTCAATATTTTGCACTGACTGCTCCACATCTTCCTCTGAATGTTGTACTAACTGATCAACATGTTCTTCCATATCATGCTCAGCCTGGTCCTCATCTTCCATATTTTGGACTTCGTGATCAAGAACCAGATCCACTTCATCCATAGCCTGCATGGCAAGGCTCATTAGATGCTGTTGCACTCTAACTTTGATTCTCCTCCTCCTTGTCCGTGAATTGCCATGAAGGTAATCCATTTCACTAAAATACAGAGAAGTAAGGCTGCTTCTGTCATGAATTACACAACATAGTTATCCCTCTCACCCACTTAGAAATGTACCACGTTTTGTTTTGTCTCACCATACTTGGTCGTGTGACTACTCGTGTTACTGTATTAATAGGCAAAACATGGAGATGTTTGGTCGTTTCTAAATTCATCTCTGTTTGGATCCTAATGAATGAACTGGGCTAGCTAAGTGCTATCAAAGTAGCGCCACGCGCCAGAGCCAGTGAGTGCACGCCTTAAAACATGAGGAGTTCACCTGCTCCTATCAAGAGGTGTAAAGTATTCATAAGATGTTGATAAGATACTGTATTGACAGCTACTCATGACTTATCACATTGAAATTTCAATCTGGCAACCAACCAAAGAGCTCTTGTCTAGCGATTAAAACTAACACCTGTCAATACACAAAAGGGCTTAGGCGCTCAGGAGTCTATAAATTAGTAAGCCTACTCAGGTGCTCTTCTGCTACGGGTGAGGTTAGAATCCAAAGTAAAAAAGGGTTAGCAGAGGCACTTTTTAGAAATATAAAAAGCCTTTAATGGTTCATGGCAAGTACTGGGTATTTAAAAGCACATATGGGCCTACGCGTTACGGCCATATTGGCCTTCATCATGATGAAGGCCAATATGGCCGTAACGTGTAGGCCCATGTGCTTTTAAATCTACTAAACCTGTCAATGTTTTGAATATGAACATTCTCTGACAATCTTACACAGGTAAAAATGAAATTGACATATTTCTAATATTTCTATTTACTTACGTGAGAGGGACAGAAAACCGCTTTCCAGCAAGATCTGAGATAAACAATAGCCTGAAAAGGGAGAAGAAACATGATATGAAAGTTCGACAGCACATTCATTTTCTTTCAACAAATAGGCCTACTGCATGATATGCTGTATCATCAACTACAAAATTGTTATTTCCCACAAGTTCCCATGAGAGCACAATTTGAATTTTCTCTAAAAATCAGTAATGCTACTAATTTCTCATGCCCTTGGAGCTGTAGTCTATAGGCCGTTTGTCATTTTCATTTTACCTGCATCATACGAAATGAGAGTAGGCCTAGCTGCAGACATGAATACCGATTAGGTCAAACCATGATGTTACGTCTAAATGTGTAAACTGCTGCGAACAAACAGTCACACACACAATTGTTAGGTCAAAATAAATAATCATTTCTTACCTCCCCCGTTCAAAACGGTTCTGAAATTATAATAGGCCGATGCTTCTTTGTTAATCGGAGCGCGGCAAATATGTTGCCCGCGCATTTGTCCATAATGGCTTCAAGGAACTTGAATTAGGCTATACCAATAAACGGGGACATGCGGTTTGCCTTCCAATCGTTACTATTATTATATCTGATAGAAGCCATTTCAATTGTTGAGGCTGACATACTCAAACTATAGGTCTACATTATTCCAGGTTAGGAAGTGAGAAAACACCCTTGTCAAAAAAGCCAAATTAATTCGGAACTTTTGTGAAGTAGGGCTACATTAGGCCTACAGTTAATTCACTGTATGTTTCCGAATGTGCGTTAATAGGCCTACAAGAAGAGTGTTGCACCAACCTAATCCGATGAGAAAAGTGTTTGCTGCCTTCGCGAACTCAGCAGTAAAACCCTATCACACGTTAGAAACTATCCTACAATACTAGCTATGTGCTACTGTTTAAACTCAAACTTTCAGGCTTTGAGGTTATTGCAGTAGGCCTACAAATAATAATAAAATTTGTATATAATATAATATAATAATGTGTTCAGTAGCACTAGCTGATGTCCATTTAGTTCATACTGTAGGCTAGCTCGTAGGCCTAGACCTAGCAAGCAAGATTCAAACGTCGAACAGTCGAAAATGTTGTAGGCTACCTCATACTTGGCCTACTACACAATTTATCCACTCATAATTTTACTTACCTATGGCAACTTTCGACATGAACTGAGCACCGGTCCTCCACGCGCCTTACTCTCACTCATCAGTAGGTCTGTGTCAAGTGTGAGCTGATACGTTGGTGACGTCGACATTCACTGGAGCAATTATTCTCATGAAAATCTGAGCCGAACAAATACTTGGGAAACCGTTCCTTCAGTGAAGAATACAGTTTTAAACAAGCATTCATAAGCCTTTAAAATCCATATGATGAATATATCCTAATTTGTTTTTGAATGCACAGTTTAATAATTAACGAGTCTAGGCCTTTCTCTACACCCCACCCCACCCCACCACTCAAAATGATTTAATAAAATAACTATATTCCACAGATGAACAGCCAGCCTACATTAGGACTTAATTGAAAATAAATAATAACAATAAAAAAAATCTAAATACAGTATAGATTTTCTAAAAGCGTCTCAGGCCGTCAACGTGTTTGCATTCTGCATGTAGGATGAAATAAGTGGTCAACTTAGATGCTAGTTGAGTTGTTATAGTCTAATAATAATAATAATAATAATAGGCTATGTGTTTAAGTGCTCTTTGGGGGCACAGGGTAGGCTAGTCTGGCTTTCACCAGACCAAGCTCATTTTTTTATGATTGAACATCTGTCTGGGGAGCCTGTGCTGTATTTCTACTGCTCGATAGTTCAAATGACTCTGTACACATTTCATTCAACCAATCAGACCAATGATCTGGGTGTGCCTTGTGGATAAGATAGTTTATGTTTAGTTCCAGCAAACAGGACACAAGAGAGACAAATGTTCAGGTTTCCAGCCTGAGCTGCAGGGCAAAATCAATCGGCAGCAGATTGGGCTGGGTTTACTCAGTTTAGACACAATGTATGGATTGAGAGGCAGTTAATAGGTTGTTTTGGACGGCCCTGTCTCCATGGGTCAGAGATGTACAGAAACTGTGACTGTAGGGGACAAATAGGACATATTATGAATTTGTTAATGGAACTATGAGTGGATTGATGGTGATTTTGGTGACGGCAGGTGCACACTGGATTGGAAATGTTCAAAGAGCTCATGGTTGGACATGTAGTGTTGGAGTTGGGCAGTCACTGCTCTTTCCAGGTTTAGACTCAAGAAAGGGGAGGTTGAAGATTAGGTGGTAGTTGGTCCGCTGAGAGAATGATAGCTGGGTATCAGACAGAGACTTCCAGTTGATGATGTTGAACGAGGGTGGAAGACAAGCCTTTAACTGGATGGGCTTGGTCCAGCTAAGTGGTCTTGATGTTGACCATGTGTTCCATGAACTGATCTCTTAGACCAGCACTTTTCAAAGCCAAAGAAAACTTTGTGTGTGTTTGCCAATGTCCGACCTGCAAAATCTGCTAATCTGCCATTCTGAGCCTATTTACAGTATGTGTTTCATATGATAACCCATCTAGGACCCATATGGTTTGTCCAGGTTTGTTCATATCCAACCCGAGTGGTTCACCCTAATGGGCCATATATGTATTGCCCAGTCCAAAGCCATCGATATCTCAAAGTTGCGACAGCCGTTGACTTCCATGTTAAAGCCAGATTAGAGCGGTCACGTGGTTAGTGGGTAGCCTCAGTAGTTCCCTTGGTCCCTGGTTTACTACGGGATTGACAGCAGCGATCACATTAATATTTACGGTAAATACTCAATGAAAATTACTATAAACTGCATTTCCACATACTTAATATTACTCAATGAAAATGCGTTATTATGTACACGACCATAAGTCATGTAGAAAAGTCTTATTAACACCTGAGATATTCATTCATTCTCAATGAGAATAGTTCCTTTCAACAACCATGACATACCGGATGTGCCGCCATTGTTTGTACACGGGAGTCAATGGTAGTGTCGCAACTTTGAGATGTCGATGGCTTTGGCCCAGTCTAAACCCAGTTGTTGATTTCCTATTTATGACCCAAACAGCACCGACGTGGGATGGCTTCATGGGTTTGTTAAAGTTTACCCATGTCGGAACCAGACATTAAGCACCAATGGGCCCCATTTAGTTGCCCATTCTGAGACCACGAATCGGTTTTTAAAGTAATTACCCATCTAGGACCCATATGGAATGGCAATGTGTATGTCCAGTTTTACCCAATATGTATTGCCCAGTCTGAAACCAGTTGTTGATTTCTCATTAATGACCCACTTGGCACCAACATTGGGAGCCCACATGGGTTTGTTCAGGTTTGCCCATGTTTACCTCAAAAATTGAACACTAATGGGATCATATGTGTTGCCCATTCTGAGCCCATATATTGGTTTCCCATGAATTACCCAAGTAGGGCCCAAATGGACTACCCACGTGATATTGACCAGTTTTGCCCATATCAGATCCAAGCAGTTAACCCTACTGGGCCCCATATGTGTTGCCCAGCCTGAAACCAACTGTTGATTTCCCATTTATGACCCACACAGAACCGATGTGGGATGCCCATATGGGTTTATCCAGGTTTGCCCATGTTTAACCCAAATATTAAATACACATGGGCCCCATATGGACTGCCCATGTGATATCATCCCAGTTGTCCCATATCCAACCCGAGCGGCTAACCCTACTGGGCCCTATATGTGTTGCCCAGCCTGAACCAATTGTCGATTTCCCCTTCATGACCCACACAGAACCGATGTGAGATGCCCACATGGGTTTATCCAGGTTTGCCCATGTTTAACCCAAACATTAAATACAAATGGGCCCCATATGTGTTGCCCATTCTGAGCCCATATATTGGTTTCCCATGAATTACCCATGTAGGGCCCAAATGGAGTACCCACGTGATATTGACCAGTTTTGCCCATATCAGATCCAAGCAGTTAAAGCTACTGGGCCCCATATGTGTTGCCCAGCCTGAACCCAACTGTTGTTTTCCAATTTATGAACCACACAGAACCGATCTGGGATGCCCACATGGGTTTATCCAGGTTTGCCCATGTTTAACCCAAATATTAAATACACATGGGCCCCATATATGTGTTGCCCATTCTGAGCCCATATAATGGTTTCACATGAATTACCCATTAAGGGCCCAAATGGACTGCCCATGTGATACTATCCCAGTTTTCCCATATCCAACCCGAGCGGCTAACCCTACTGGGCCCTATATGTGTTGCCCAGCCTGAACCAATTGTCGATATCCCCTTCATGACCCACACAGAACCGATGTGAGATGCCCACGTGGGTTTATCCAGTTTTGCCCATGTTTAACCCAAATATTAAATACACATGGGGCCCCATATGTGTTGCCCATTCTGAGCCTGTATATTGGTTTCCCATGAATTACCCATTAAGGGCCCAAATGGACTGCCCATGTGATATCATCCCAGTTGTCCCATATCCAACCCGAGCGGCTAACCCTACTGGGCCCTATATGTGTTGCCCAGCCTGAACCAATTGTTGATTTCCCCTTCATGACCCACACAGAACCGATGTGAGATGCCCACATGGGTTTATCCAGGTTTGCCCATGTTTAACCCAAACATTAAATACAAATGGGCCCCATATGTGTTGCCCATTCTAAGCCCATATATTGGTTTCCCATGAATTACCCATGTAGGGCCCAAATGGAGTACCCACGTGATATTGACCAGTTTTGCCCATATCAGATCCAAGCAGTTAACCCTACTGGGCCCCATATGTGTTGCCCAGCCTGAAACCAACTGTTGATTTCCCATTTATGACCCACACAGAACCGATGTGGGATGCCCATATGGGTTTATCCAGGTTTGCCCATGTTTAACCCAAATATTAAATACACATGGGCCCCATATGTGTTGCCCATTCTGAGCCTGTATATTGGTTTCCCATGAATTACCCATTAAGGGCCCAAATGGACTGCCCATGTGATATCATCCCAGTTGTCCCATATCCAACCCGAGCGGCTAACCCTACTGGGCCCTATATGTGTTGCCCAGCCTGAACCAATTGTCGATTTCCCCTTCATGACCCACACAGAACCGATGTGTGATGCCCACATGGGTTTATCCAGGTTTGCCCATGTTTAACCCAAACATTAAATACAAATGGGCCCCATATGTGTTGCCCATTCTAAGCCCATATATTGGTTTCCCATTAATTACCCATGTAGGGCCCAAATGGAGTACCCATGTGATATTGACCAGTTTTGCCCATATCAGATCCAAGCAGTTAACCCTACTGGGCCCCATATGTGTTGCCCAGCCTGAACCCAACTGTTGATTTCCCATTTATGACCCACACAGAACCGATGTGGGATGCCCATATGGGTTTATCCAGGTTTGCCCATGTTTAACCCAAATATTAAATACACATGGGCCCCATATGGGTTGCCCATTATGAGCCCATATATTGGTTTCTCATTAATTACCCATTAAGGGCCCAAATGGACTGCCCATGTGATATTGTCCCGGTTTTCCCATAACCGACCCGAGTGGCTAACCCTACTGGGCCCTATATGTGTTGCCCAGCCTGAACCCAACTGTTGTTTTCCCATTTATGACCCACACAGAACCGATCTGGGATGCCCACATGGGTTTATTCAGGTTTGCCCATGTTTAACCCAAACATTAAATACAAATGGGCCCCATATGTGTTGCCCATTCTGAGCCTGTATATTGGTTTCCCATGAATTACCCATTAAGGGCCCAAATGGACTGCCCATGTGATATCATCCCAGTTGTCCCATATCCAACCCGAGCGGCTAACCCTACTGGGCCCTATATGTGTTGCCCAGCCTGAACCAATTGTTGATTTCCCCTTCATGACCCACACAGAACCGATGTGAGATGCCCACATGGGTTTATCCAGGTTTGCCCATGTTTAACCCAAACATTAAATACAAATGGGCCCCATATGTGTTGCCCATTCTGAGCCCATATATTGGTTTCCCATGAATTACCCATGTAGGGCCCAAATGGAGTACCCACGTGATATTGACCAGTTTTGCCCATATCAGATCTAAGCAGTTAACCCTACTGGGCCCCATATGTGTTGCCCAGCCTGAAACCAACTGTTGATTTCCCATTTATGACCCACACAGAACCGATGTGGGATGCCCATATGGGTTTATACAGGTTTGCCCATGTTTAACCCAAATATTAAATACACATGGGCCCCATATGGGTTGCCCATTATGAGCCCATATATTGGTTTCTCATTAATTACCCATTAAGGGCCCAAATGGACTGTCCATGTGATATTGTCCCGGTTTTCCCATATCCGACCCGAGTGGCTAACCCTACTGGGCCCTATATGTGTTGCCCAGCCTGAACCCAACTGTTGTTTTCCCATTTATGACCCACACAGAACCGATCTGGGATGCCCACATGGGTTTATTCAGGTTTGCCCATGTTTAACCCAAACATTAAATACAAATGGGCCCCATATGTGTTGCCCATTCTGAGCCCATATATTGGTTTCCCATGAATTACCCATTAAGGGCCCAAATGGACTGCCCATGTGATATCATCCCAGTTGTCCCATATCCAACCCGAGCGGCTAACCCTACTGGGCCCTATATGTGTTGCCCAGCCTGAACCAATTGTTGATTTCCCCTTCATGACCCACACAGAACCGATGTGAGATGCCCACATGGGTTTATCCAGGTTTGCCCATGTTTAACCCAAACATTAAATACAAATGGGCCCCATATGTGTTGCCCATTCTGAGCCCATATATTGGTTTCCCATGAATTACCCATGTAGGGCCCAAATGGAGTACCCACGTGATATTGACCAGTTTTGCCCATATCAGATCTAAGCAGTTAACCCTACTGGGCCCCATATGTGTTGCCCAGCCTGAAACCAACTGTTGATTTCCCATTTATGACCCACACAGAACCGATGTGGGATGCCCATATGGGTTTATCCAGGTTTGCCCATGTTTAACCCAAATATTAAATACACATGGGCCCCATATGGGTTGCCCATTATGAGCCCATATATTGGTTTCTCATTAATTACCCATTAAGGGCCCAAATGGACTGTCCATGTGATATTGTCCCGGTTTTCCCATATCCGACCCGAGTGGCTAACCCTACTGGGCCCTATATGTGTTGCCCAGCCTGAACCCAACTGTTGTTTTCCCATTTATGACCCACACAGAACCGATCTGGGATGCCCACATGGGTTTATTCAGGTTTGCCCATGTTTAACCCAAACATTAAATACAAATGGGCCCCATATGTGTTGCCCATTCTGAGCCCATATATTGGTTTCCCATGAATTACCCATTAAGGGCCCAAATGGACTGCCCATGTGATATCATCCCAGTTGTCCCATATCCAACCCGAGCGGCTAACCCTACTGGGCCCTATATGTGTTGCCCAGCCTGAACCAATTGTTGATTTCCCCTTCATGACCCACACAGAACCGATGTGAGATGCCCACATGGGTTTATCCAGGTTTGCCCATGTTTAACCCAAACATTAAATACAAATGGGCCCCATATGTGTTGCCCATTCTGAGCCCATATATTGGTTTCCCATGAATTACCCATGTAGGGCCCAAATGGAGTACCCACGTGATATTGACCAGTTTTGCCCATATCAGATCTAAGCAGTTAACCCTACTGGGCCCCATATGTGTTGCCCAGCCTGAAACCAACTGTTGATTTCCCATTTATGACCCACACAGAACCGATGTGGGATGCCCATATGGGTTTATCCAGGTTTGCCCATGTTTAACCCAAATATTAAATACACATGGGCCCCATATGTGTTGCCCATTCTGAGCCCATATATGGGATTCCTATTACAGACCACAGTAGGACTCATAGTGGGAGCCCACATGGTTTTGACCAGGTTTGACTATGTCTAACCCGGATGACAATCACACCTGGGACCTAGTTGTGTTGCCCATGCCAAGCCCATTTATATGCTTTCCTACTATTTACCCAACCAGGACCTATATGGTTAGCCCACATGGGTTGGCCCACATGGGATCCTTTTGGCTAACCCATATGGGCCCCTTGAAAAATGCCCACCTCTAGCCCATGCCCACCTGGTACCCATGAAGCCCACATAGAACCCATGTGGGCCCCATATATACATGTTGGCTGGGATGAGGTTTGTTTTCGGATATGTATTGGGGTTTTACAGTAATGTGTGACTGTATTGATGAATGTTTGTATTGTGAGGTTAAGTTGTCATGGTCAGTTTTAACATTTGATCTTGAACTAGCATGCTAGCAAACACACGAGGCAGTTTTAGCTAGAAATATAAACACACTCCA
The DNA here is from genome assembly GCF_963854185.1 of Sardina pilchardus. NCBI lineage: Eukaryota > Metazoa > Chordata > Actinopteri > Clupeiformes > Clupeidae > Sardina > Sardina pilchardus. The sequence goes on from NC_085014.1 coordinate 7,148,847, forward strand.
CCTTCTTGTCCCTTTATTCTCTCCTCCTCCTTTTTTCT